>NW_010322518.1:35354-79820 GCF_000700745.2 Antrostomus carolinensis
AAGAGTGGTGAGATAACCCAGAAACGTGTGTAACACAGAGCTGGTTTTCACCCTACCTTACACATCAGCCAAGTTCTTAAACCCATTAAAGAAAAAACCCAAAGCTTTTAAAATCTGCAGGCTGGTCAGACAAATGAGGGATTTGCATACATAGATTTAGAGCCCAGCTGGGAAGATGACACCCCCCTGATGTTCAATCTTTCTCCTTCCCACTCAAATCAGACAGCAAGCCCTGCCTTTTGCCAAATAGCTTTTATATTACTTCCAAGTCCCTAAGACAGTAAGACCTAAAGCCGTCTTGGTACAGCAGTGAAGGAGCACATGACATTGTCTCTTAATCCTAATAAGTGCATGAATGATGTTAATGGCAGGTAAAAAACCACATCAGATCTGTCCCAAAGGAAGGGATTTGGTTGTAAATGCTCCCATTAAGCTTGTGTACAGCATAGGAAGTTCCACCTGAACATAAGGAAGAACTTTCCTGTGAGGGTGACTGAGCCCTGGAACAGGCTGCCCAGAGAGGCTGTGGAATCTCCCTCCCTGGAGATATTCAAACACCATCTGGACAAAATCCTGGTTCATGTGCTGTAGGAGACCCTGCTTGAGCAGGGGGGTTGGACTAGATGAACTTCAGAGGTCCCTTCCAACCTCAACCATTCTGTGATTCTGTGATCTAATTCAGGGAAGCAGACCTGGGACAAGGGTGACTCAGGAGCTGTTGCCTGCCTAGAAATAAAGAGTGTGGCAGCAGGAGTGATGATAATGACCGGACTCAATTATAATGATTAGACTCAATGATCTTAAAGGTCTTTTCCAATCTAGGCAATTCTGTGATAGGAGAGCAGGGCTCTGCCCTCTGCAAAGCCCCAGGGCACAGGGGTGATGCCTGGGATGTCCCTTGCCCAAAAAGGTTTGGCAGGGCCACCCTTACAAGCATCTTTGTCTCCCCAGCTCCCTTGTTGAATATTTTCCAAGGCTGAATTAGGACTAGTGACAATAAATACATAAATATAAAAATGTGTACATATACATCCCATACACCTCCCCCACACACACTGCTGCTTCCTACCAAGGAAAAGGGGGGGTCTGTACCTCCCCCCTTCAGCACACAGACGAGGAGAGATGGACATTGTGTTCTCTGCAGGATTTTGGTAAAAGTCCTGCAGCTCTCAGCAATTTGGTGCCAGGACACACTGAGGAGCTTGCTCAGCTCACCCTGCTTGATGCAAGAGATGATGACATCTGTCCAGCTTATGCTTCTTCGGGAGTTTTACCACATGAGAGGGTCCACAGAGCTAAATGCCAGTTATTGTATTTCCATATCCAGGTCAGTAGGAAGTGTGATGTGTGGGGGACACACCACATAAAGGAAGGCTTTGGTTGGGGGTGACCAGAGAGGGCTGCAGGGGCTAATGGACCGTGATGTGCCCCACTTGATAACTCCCAACTCAAGCTCTCCAGCTGCACCCTCATGCCTCGCTCAGTTTAGGCAGAGCCAAGAGAAACTTGCAGGCAAGCGTGGCTGCCAAAAACCTGAGGCAAAGCAGATGAAGCCAAGCAGAATGTAACCTGAATTTCCATGAAGGCAGAGCAGACAGCAGCAGGACATGAGCATAGAATCACAGAATCACAGAATGGTAGGGGTTGGAAGGCACCTCTGGAAATCATCTAGTCCAACCCCCCTGCTAAAGCAGGTATATCCAGATCAGGTTGCACAGGAAAGCGTCCAGGTGGGTTTGGAACATTTCCAGAGAAGCTAGTGAAGACATACAATCCCCATGGCTGATCCCAAGAGCAGGAGTGTGGTTGCTGGGGGTTTGAAAGACCCACAACACTCCTCCATTTCTTGTACTTCCGTATTAGTTCCTGACACCTAATGTACATTGGATTGGGTGGTGGTGACAAATAAACTAGAGGACAGGTAAACTTTCAGATTCCACCTTTGCTGCCCCTGAAAGACATGCAATGGAACCAAGTTAGGGTTTCTGATTTTCTGAATAAGGGCTTAAACACCATTTAAGAGTCACCCTTTCCCCAAAGGGGACACTTTTGTGTGATTACCACTAAAAATGCAAAATGAGATGCAAGGATGGAGTTATTCTCAACACAACTTTCTATAACGAGTCCCTGAAGATCTGTTTATGTCTGTAGCAAGTACATTGAAAAAAGCCCTTGAAAAGAAAAGAGAACAGAAAATACTTGCATGAAGCCTCAGAACAGGACATGTAAGCATCAATATGTCATCTGTCAGGATTAGGGACTTCTTGGTTGAAAAAAGGAGACACTCCCTTGAAATATGAAATAGTCAGCTTATGAAAGGAGATCAGCTGGCAGTGTCTATTTATCTATCCTATTCAGTCCCAGTCACTGCACACATCACTGCTTTTTCTTTTTTTTTTTTTACTATTTGATTATATTTCTGTTACATATTTATTTTTAAGATATAAGCAATGTTTTTCTCTTTGTCACATTCAGGGACACATTTTTATGATGATTAAATGTTATCTTGGAAGGCCTTCTCTCCCTCTCTCCCTCCTCTTTGATGTGTTGTTCAGTTCTTAAGGGAATAGACATAAACCTTGTATTTTTGTATCTGGAGAGATAAAACCTGCAGGAAGAAGCCTTTAGATCAAGGATCCTCTCAGTCCCTTTTCTTCTTTCTTTTTGTTTTCAAAGGACAACTTTCAAAACAAAGTTGTCCTTTGTGCCCTTTGACTCTGAAGTTTCCACTGGTTCATTGCATCGGTTATTTTTCATTACTACTCTCTGAATTTCTCTGACTGTCATAATCATCTCTGCAGTTGGTGTATTATCACTGGCATGGATGAACATTTCCAAAGCCCCATGTGGATTTGCTACTGCACCACAGCCAACTGAGTCATTCCTTCTGCCCCGGTTTCCTTATCAGTTGCTGCTTGCAGTTCAAGTTATGCATCTCTTTCAGACTCTCACTCCATCTCATTGTCATTCAAAGTTGCGGGGAAAGCATTTAAAACAATATTTTCCTACACTCATATCTAAAAATTTGTTCCAAGCTATTGCCAAGCTGTAGTTGAGACGATTATCCTTTATTCTATTATATCCTTTATTCTGCAATTAATGAAATTAACTGTCCCATCTTGCAAGAGCTGTTGATATCTGTGATATCACAGAATCACGGAATGTTGGGATTGGAAGGGACCTCAAAAGATCATCTAGTCCAATCCCCCTGCTGGAGCAGGAACCTAAATGAGATCACATAGAAAGGTGTCCAGGCGGGTTTTGAATGTCTCCAGAGAAGGAGACTCCACAACCTCCCTGGGCAGCCTGTTCCAGTGTCTGTCACCCTCACTGTAAAGAAGTTTCTTCTGAAATTTAAGCGGAACCTCCTGTGTTCCAGCTCACACCCATTGCCCCTTGTCCTACCATTGGAAATCACTGAGAAGAGCCTGGCTCCATCCTCCTGACATTCACCCTTAACATATTTATAAACATTAATTAGGTCTCCCCTCAGTCTCCTCCAAGCTAAAGAGCCCCAGCTCCCTCAGCCTTTCCTCATAAAGGGAGATGCTTCACTCCCTTAATCATCCTGGTGGCTCTGTGCTGGACTCTCTAATCTAATATCCTGGAAATGTAAATCACGGACATGACTTCAGTTTTGGATGTAACAAAACATGGGAATGAGACTCTGAGGGCTTTCAAATAGGGAAGCCGTGACAAATACAGCTGCATTATTGGTGATGCAGTACATTTCCTTAGCTGACCTGGCTGTTGTGTTCTTACTAAGTGCAGATGACACTATAAATTCAGAAGTAACCTTACCAACATAGATTTTGCCATTTGAGTTGTGTGGGGCACAATGTTGAGCCTTTTCAGATCTAAAGAAGACCTAATCCCTGCTGTTAGCTAGATAAAAGAAACAACTCTAGCAATTAAGGAGTAAAAGGGTGTGGCAATATTACTGAGAAAGGACTAATTAGGAAAGCTTAGTTAGAGCACTTAGGTAACAGTCAGTCCGAGCCAGCTGTAAATACAAGTCAGGGAGCCTGGGACGGGCTCTGCGCTGCCCCACAGTTTGGATACTCATTTAAATCATAGAATCATAGAATCACAGAATGGTTTGGGTTGGAAGGGACCTTAAATCTCATCCAGTTCCAACCCCCACTGCCATCAGCAGGGACACCTTCCACTAGACCAGGTTGCTCAAAGCCTCATCCAGCCTGGCCTTCAACACTTCCAGGGAGGGGGCATCCACAACTTCCTTGGGCAACCTGCTCCAGTGTCTGACCACCCTCACAGTGAAGAATTTCTTCCTAATATCTAATCTAAACCTCCCCTCTTTCAGTTTAAACCCATTTCCCCTTGTTTTGTCATTAACTGCCCTTATGAAAAGTCCTTCCCCAGCTTTCTTGTAGCCCCTTCAGGTACTGGAAGGCCGCTGTAAGATCTCCCCAGAAATCCCGAAGAAGTAAGAGCCAAGCATTACCAACTCAGCGTGATGGTGTTTTTCTCCCATTATTACCGTGCCATAAATAGCTGGTAGCCTGCTAGGCAAGCCAAAATCCAGTCTACTGCATCGATTCCTGCAGAGCAATCGCTATCGCATTGGGTTTTTATCAGAAATGGAACCCCCTGTTAGGCTCCTGGTTTAGCACTGATTGAAGCTATGGCAGAGGGAAAAAGTTTGCTCCAGATGCTGCCAGGTTATAAGAGTTTACAACATCAAAGGAGAAGGAAAAATAAACGTTTGATTACTTTTGTTCCATTTGATCTTTCCTCCAGTAACGTGAATAAAAGAATTGTGGCTTGACAGCCTCTTGATCTCAACACAGAACACGTGCCAATAAAAGATAATTATTCCCGGTGTTTGAGCTAGGGAACAGCAGTAAATGTCATCAGAAGCATTTTTAGCATGTACCAAAGTTCACAAGATTCTTTAAACGTATTGTTTGAGGCTCATACTTGGACTTCTGCATTGAGAAAGGGGCCCTGTACAACATATGTACAGTCGATGCCACTTCACAGTTCAATAATAGGGTGAGGGGATTTTTATTTTTTTTCCTCTTTTCAAAGAGATGTTTCATTGATTTGCTTCGATAATAAAAGATCTGCAGGTGAGCTGGACAGTTTCCATCAGCAAAATGGCCCTTCAGGGATAGCATCCATCAACCCTAGATGAATATGGAAAGGCAGCGCAAGCTGATTTTTCAAATATTAATTAAGCAAGTCACTGGTCAGCCAGCCGTGTACAGAGATTTCATGCTCCATGGGGAAGTCAAGTTCTATGAAAGTACTCCAAGCATTTGGAGGACAATCTATCTAGTAACTGAAGCAAGCTAAGGTTGAGGTTACAGTCAGTAGAAATTGCACAGACCTCAATGACAAGCCAAACTCAGGCATGAGGTCAGCTCTTAACACTTGATCTTTCATACCTAGCACTAAAAATTCATGGAGGGCTTATTTGCACTTCTCTGTCTTTTCACTCACAGCAGACTTTATGCTGATGTCTGACATTGGTGGTTTAGTCTTGCGTGTATAGGAGGAGATGACATGGGCAGCTGGTTTTAATTAACCACTGTTCAGAGTCACCTCACCACAGAGCAGAAACGTGTTTCTCCAAATGGCTCTCTCTTCAGAACACATTTCTTCCTTCTTTCTGCTTCTTTACCCTGGCTGGGCATCCCCCCAGATTTTTCTCTTGCTGGCTACAGTCTCAGAGTTGTATTTTCTCTTTTTTTGGCCCATTCCAGAAATTAGGGTATTATTAGGGAAAATAATTATTAATTATTAGGCAAAATACTCAGTTAAACACAACAGCGCTTGCTCAGGCTCCTTCTGAGGGATGTGGTAAGGTGAGCAGCTGGGACTTGATGCAAACCTGACATGTCAATCCATCCCAGAAAAGATGTGAACCTGGAGAAGGCAGGCATGACTCCTGCCTTCATGATGAGGAACAGCCCCATGAGAATGAAAACCAGTGGCACAAGGACAACTGTAAGCAAGGGAGAAAGCAGGCACCACATCACCTTTTTTCCCCACTCAAGCTGTGCCCTGAACACAGACTATTTCCACCCAGTCTGCAGCCCCTCAGCACACGTTGGAGTCATTAAATCATCCATTAAGACACCGTCCTTTGTGTACGGTGGGATGGCTGCCTGCCTGCCTGCCTGCCTCCCTGGCTCATTATTGGCCTTCTGAGGTCCTTTTCAGCCAATTCAATGAAATATAAATAGCATTTCAGAAAAACGTTCGCTCTCTTATATCACTTTTCTGATGTCTTTCTGCTCTTGCTCCGGATGCATAAAAAAGAGCTGTAATATCTTTCAACGAGTGACTGAATCCTTTTTGAACCCTGATATATGTTCAGGACAAGGTTTATCAAATACAAGGGGTATAGGTGTATGTATTAGCAAAGTCTAGCCAACTAAATTGTTCAGACAAAATGAGCAAGCAATCTTCTGCCTGACAAATAACTCCCTCTGCCATGATAAAAGTGCTCCAAGCCTGCTAATGCTGGACCCATCTTCTTTTTCTGTAAAGATATGTCCACAGCCACAAAAAAAAAGAATGGTCTGGCTTTCCTGACCCTTTTTTCTTCTCCCTTTTCTTCTTTTTCTTTTTCTTTTTCTTTTTCTTTTTCTTTTTCTTTTTCTTTTTCTTTTTCTTTTTCTTTTTCTTCTTCTTTTTCTTCTTCTTTTTCTTTTTCTTTTTCTTTTTCTTTTTCTTTTTCTTCTTCTTCTTCTTTTTCTTCTTCTTCTTCTTTTTCTTCTTCTTCTTCTTTTTCTTCTTCTTCTTCTTTTTCTTCTTCTTCTTCTAATAAAGCTGCTGGACACCACAGCAGGGATTCTCTTTTCTTTGCCTAAATAATGTAGGGTGAATGCCATACAACTAACCAGTAAATAGAGAGAAGAGGACCCAGGAATGTCACCCAGGGTTTTACTGAAGTGTGACACAGAAGTAGTATCTCCCCCTCCTCTTCTTGGCTTAGAAAACAAATTAACACTGGAGTATTTGTAGATTTTGTCTCCTGGTTATTTGTTTGCCACTATTCATCACTTACTTAGACTCAGTGTTTGTGTATATTGAAAGCAACCGACATAAATTAACAACAAAGCTTGAGGGTGTTAAATAACATCCAGTAAAACTCTTTCAAAACTCTTTCCCCTCATTGGAGTCATTTCTCAAAATGAAAATACCCGAATAAACATCTTGGTTTGACACTATGCCCAGAAGATCAACAAAGTGGGGACTGAGCAACTTTCACCCTCTGAAGTTCACCACCAGAAGGAAACAGGAGCTCCTCCATCGCTTCTGGAAGGATGAATAAGTGGAAATGCATTTTGGGGATTGAACAAAGCAGCTCTTTCAGTCCCACAAGAAGGTGTCAGACAGACACCCCAGCTGCAAGCCTGTCACTCTTCACTGAATTCCCATCACATAAAGCCAAGGAAGAAAACAGGTATGTTCCGGAGATCTCCAGGCCCTGAACTGAACACAAACCAGCAGTCGCTTTGAGCAGCAATCAGATATCCCAAGATATGTTTTCTAGGAAGCAGAAATTAAATTATACAGGTGGGTATGTCAAAATCTATTCCATGCATATCAGAAACATCTCTGTTTGCCCTTCATTCTGTGCTGTGGTGATGCTGCAGGTTCACCTCTGAGCGATACAGCAGTACTGGTGTTTGTGAAAGTCCAGATAAAAGAATGTGCAAGATAAGGATTTTCATTTTGTATTAGAAGTTGAACAGGCACTAGACCAAAGTCTATTTTGGGCTGGGGCAGAAGTGGAGCATCAGCATAGTGGGGGTCAACACTGAGAGGAGTAAGCCCGGGAGCCCTAGCCACAATAAATGAAGTTATTTATGCCACTGTCCAGTGATCTGGGTAAGTAGGTCTCACCCATATTTTTCTTCTACTCAAGCCTTTCCCCTTTTCACCCTCTGTAGCTAAATTCCTGCCTTAAAAGTCCTCCAAGAAAGAAAGCCTTCTGTCCCAAAGCTCTGATATGGAAACCATGAAAGTTGATTATGAAATTTTGATAATCCCATGTTGCAAGTTCCTGGGCACTTAGTGATGATGAAACTGAGAAGAGGTAGGAAAGATACAGACAGTCACATTCCTGCCCCAAAGTGACCATCTGCATTTGGGTTTCCCAGTGTTTGGTTCTCTGATCCCCTCCTGACAGCTGGGTTTTGGTAAATGCTTAGCACTGACCTTCCGCAAAACAAGTCCCAGTGAAGCCTTTCAAGATGAGCAGCCAAAACCCAGAAGCATTGCTGTGGCAAAAGTTGTATACAGAGATTAGGAACTATTGGATTTCAAATAGGTAATGGAAATTTGCCCAAATTTTTTTAGGATATACAAAGAAACTACTTCTTTTCCCTGAAGCTGGTGTCATTTACAGCCCTTCCAAACTCGAGAACACTTGCCCTAGTTGTATTTGGTGCATCACACTATTTTTAGGCAATAATTCGTGATGCAAAAATTCATAATTCATGTGTCTACATCATTCCTCTGCTTTAATCCTACATCCAGCAGTTTCTTTTGATGACTAGCAAAAATAACTACAGTCACTGCAGATGAAGGTAAGCTGCAACTTTTATCTAAAACTCTTGGGCTATATTTATCCGGTAACTGCTTATATTTTCAGAAAGGTGACCCGATCCTTCTCCTGCCAAGGATGCCAGCTGCTCCATGGGGTCTCAAGTCCCTGCTTTGCCTGTGCACAGCACCTGGGATGGCATCCTTGGTGCTCCATCTCTGAGGATGATCCACCTCCCTTAGCACGGTGGGCTTGTTTTCTGCATAAAATGTCAAACATTTCCATGCAGGATACAGGAGGCAGGATGCTCTGGACCACAACAGCTCCTCCAGGTTTAGCTGTAGCTCTCAGGAGAGCATCAGGAGATGAAGTCAGAGGTGCACTCCCTCGCCCTAGAGAGACTGTTTGGCATGTCTCCTACACACTGCTGTTGAACCAACATTCAGGTTCTCTGAACATGAGAGGTTTTTTTCTCTCCCCAATGCAGCTGGTGAGCAAGCAGACCACAGGAAAACATGCTGATACTCCAGGAAAGCTTACCTGATGGTAGGAGAGTAGGGTACCCAGGTGAAAAATGAATCATTCCCTTCCTCTCTGCAAAATAAAGCAGAACTCACTGTGAATACAGGCTGTCTGAAGTGCTCTTTTGGATTTGCAAGAGGATGAATAGCCAGCAAGATTTCCAGCTCTATCCCCTCCCAAAAATCTGGGAAATTTTAAAATACTGAATTGCTGAGATATCTTGACCCAAGACCTCAGCCACTAAAATTTGACGTGCTAATTGCCACTGCTTATAAAGTAAAGATCTTAAGAATCCTTTCCATTCTTACCTTTACTTTAGACTTTGCTCTCCTTGGCATAGTGTGGTCACTCAGATGGTCACAGTTGGCCACACACAGGGTGTGACTGATGGGTCCTGAGCCTTTTCAGTTGTGCAGACTGCCTCTCCACACCGACCATCCAGGGACAACCACGTTCAGGGCTTCTCTTCACGTTGTATCTCTCTCCTAAGGTGTTTCTGAGAGAGAATAATTCCTTCAACAGAAACCTATTAGCTATGCCCTAATGGTTCATTCTCCCTGCACGCGGGTAGCTGAGGCTTTAATCGTTTCTAAAAGCTGTTCACTTCTGTTTGGGGCACTTGGGACATCCCACAGAGCAATATTGCTGTAACTGAATTATGTGCTTTCAGCATTTTTAGAGACAGGCAGAATTACTGTCTCTTTTTGCTGGAGGAAGACTCTACACACACGCATGTTGGATACATCCTGGGAGAAAAGACTCATATCTGAGAAGACTTTTCTTGTGTCACATTTACAGGGAAAGAAGATAAAAATGGAAGAAAATTATTTTTCCTCTTTAATAAAGAAAAAAGATGTTATCTGTTAGTTTATCTATCTGCAATAGTTAATTCAAGGGTTTTCACTTCGGGTTTTTTTTGTTCTTTTTTTTTTGGCATCTCCACAATACTAGGGGAAGGAAAGATTCAGTATATATTCAAAAGAACAATTAATCTTGAAACACCTTATTGTGCATTTCAAGGAGCAAGCTTTCAATTGGAGGAGCTTGACAGGATTGGTCTTGCTCCATTTCAAAAGTGAATTTTGGTGCTAATCAGTAAATGGCATTTTTATGGCTGTTTGTACTTCTAGACAGACAAATACAAAGAAATGTGTTTGTTTTCTTGTTTGCTCTGAGGGATGCAAGGGGCACTTTGCTGTCCATTCCAGGGCACAGCGGTCACGGCAGAGGTGTGTGGTGCTGGGTCAGGGAGCTGGGCAGTGTGGGATCAGCTCCTCCACCAAATCTCTTTGCCAAGGTTTGCTGGGTTTGCTCACGAGGTTGTCCAGAGAAGCTGTGGCTGCTCCTCCCTGGAAGTGTTCAAGGCCGGGTTGGATGAGGCTTTGAGCAACCTGGTCTAGTGGAAGGTGTCCCTGCTGATGGCAGGGGGGTTGGAACTGGATGGTCTTTAAGGTCCCTTCCAACCCAAACCATTCTATGATTCTATGATTCTGAGCTGCCCAAGCAGGATCGTGTCCCAGGGTGGAAGAGGCAGGATGTGGCCATTCCCGCAGGGAAGCTGTGCCTGTAGGGGTGCTGGGATCCTGCCTGGCACCAGAGAGGTTAAGTGGCAGAACAAGCCCTGGAGCTGCAATCTCAACAGGACAAGGGTTTATTGTTACCTCTCATTTTAAAATATTACTTGATTGTTTGAGTGCTTTATTTCTGTGGTGATTCATCCGCAGGTGGGAATGGTGCCGTGACCCACTGAATGGCTTATCCATCACGTATCACGCCTACTGGTCTCTCTGTCTAGGGAGGGCAGGGGCCACCAAACCTCAGTTGCTGGCCCCATTTGTGTTTCCACAGCTCGGCTCCTCAGCTTCCCCAGTGTGCCCCAGCACAGGGGGACTGCCTGAGAGAGAGGAATGAGACCACAGTGTCAGCTCCCATCCATGCAGCTGGCATGCATGCACTTGGTTGAACCATCCATGGGCTGAGTTGTGTCCTGCCTTAGAAGCAGACTGGTTACTGCAGCAGGTCCAGGGCCAGGGCGTGCTGAGCTGGAAGAGCAGTTGGTGGGAACCAGCTCTAGCCCTTGCCAAAAGGTTACACCAATCTGTCCCCTGGCAAGAAGGACAATTCATCCTTTGCATCCTCAAGCAGTGAAATCCCCTGCTCCTCCTTGCACCATTTTCTCCCATCTTCTTCCAGACTGTGCTATCATCCATGGATGAAACCAAGCATACCCTTGGGAGGCCCCATTTGGAGTGTTGCATCCAGGCCTGGAGCCCCCAACACAAGAAAGATGTAGAGCAATTGGAGCGGGTTCAGAGGAGAGCCAGGAAGATGATCAGGGGGCTGGAGCACCTCTCTGGTGAAGAAAGGTTGAGGGAGCTGGGCTTGTTTAGCTTGGAGAAGAGAAGGCTCTGGGGGGACCTCATTGCAGCCTTACAGTACTTGAAGGGAGCTTCTAAACCAGAGGGAGAGCACCATTTTACATGGGCAGACAGTGACAGGACAAGGGGAAATGGTTTTAAACTAAGAGAGGGGAGATTTAGGTTAGAGAATAGGAGAAAATTTTTCACCCTGAGGTAGGTGAGACAGTGGCCCAGGTTGTCCAGAGAAGCTGTGGCTGCTCCTCCCTGGAAGTGTTCAAGGCCAGGCTGGATGAGGCTTTGAGCAACCTGGTCTAGTGGAAGGTGTCCCTGCTGATGGCAGGGGGGGTTGGAACTGGATGAGCTTTAAGGTCCCTTCCAACCCAAACCATTCTGTGATTCTATGCAGCCATCCCTAGAAGGTGAATTTTGTCTGAGCTGAATCTGCAGCACCGATGAGCGACAAATGCCAGGGAAATGGTGCACTGGGGGAAAAAAATAAGCACAGGTTTTCCAAATACCCTCGTTGCTTATGTTGCAGCATAAGATCCAGTTATTCCCCACTGCTGGGGTTTTGGAAATCTGTGCACCTTGCCCAAGTCAGCTTACGCTCAGCAGGATCAGTCCCTAGACTGCATATAAATCAGTTACAGGTGCTTGAATTAAGAGAATTAATTAACAAGACCTTCCCATCCCCTGGAGGTTTAGACCACAATGAGGCAAGCAGGGTTACAGGCCAACATGAAACATTATTAATCCTGCATTTGTCCCCAGTGTGACGGGCTGCTGGGAGCTATTCTTTGTGCTCATACCGAGGGAATCGCCGGGACAGAACAGACCTTATTCTCTCTGTTTGCAGGGAATGGCTCATGTAAGACATTAAATTTCCTGATGCCATCACTAAATCCCAGGATCCTCCTCATGAGTTATTCACCACCTGTCACTCTGGTCTTGTGTGCCTGTTTTATCATCCTCACATCCACCTCTGTCTTTCAGAGATGAATATTTTTTATCTTCATCTCAACAGCAGAATCAAATCCTCTGTTACTTTACTAATGCAGTTCCTTTGTTGAAAATAAGCATACCTCTCTCTCAAAAGGGCTAACTTCTGTTTTTCATTCCAGGATATTTCAGGAATAAATCACAACCTGGCTCAAATCCTCCCCACAGCAGTATGGGAACCAACATTGAACATCTCCAGGTGGGGTGTGGGCATCCAAACACATCCTAGACCAAACAATTCCTGGTGCTGCACTCCTGGCTCACATTAGACAAGGCTGCCACAGGCTTTGTCTGAGTGCAAAATAGGGAGGGGGTGGTTACTTTTGCATTTACTGGTCAGGGTGTGCTGGGAGAACACAGGGTGCATTACCAAGGTGGCTGGGAGACAGGGAAGGTTGCCCACAGGAGTCTGTGTTAACAGGCTTCAGAAGCTGTGAAACTATAAAGGCTGATGGAAAAGGGCCTTCATGACATGTTCAAGAGCCTGGAAAATGCCTTTTTAATGCGCTAATGTGTCAGCAAGAGAATTACCAGTCCATTAACAAATGGGGAGCACCTACGAGTCTTCATCTCACCATATAGCGATTTTTTTTCCCAATACAGGGTATAAAATTGTGGCCCTACAGCATCCTGGGTGCCCTGATATGCCATTAAAAAGACAGGATGGTCTCAGCCACACTAAGGTACTAATTTCCATCAGGAATTTGGCCAACCAGGCAGTTACAGACATGCCTTCCTTCTCTTCACAGCACATGAAACACAGCTTCAGCCCCATCCGGCAGCGCCAGGGCCCGAAGGAGACACTTTTGGGCTCCTGGACCTGGCATGGGGAGCACCCAGCTCGCACACCCCAGGGATGCTGACAGCAGCAGGAACCACTTGCTGCCCCAAAATGACTTTCTGAGGCAGCAGCCCCAGAGTGGGCATCCCTCGAGTGCTCCCATGAGGCAAAGTCACCTTTTTCAGCCCTCATGGAGGAATTATCACACTGGACAGATGGTGCAAAGCTACTGAAACCAGCTCCTCTGTCTCACCCCTCCACCAAGGCACCATGCCAAATCATCTACCAATGCCTCTGCTCAGGGGTAGATTGGCTTTAAAAGGCCCTGCAGTGCTGTTGTACCAGTACCCTGCTCAGTCCCTGCAAAAGCTCAGCATCAAGGGTCTATCAAATCTCATCAAAACAGGAGAAGCAAGCAATTCCCTCCCTACATCTCCTGCCTTCTTGCTGGCCTTGCTCCTTGTTCTATAAACCTCTGGGGAACTGCCCTGCAGAAAGCACTAGCAAACTGCAGGCAGCTGGGGTAGAAGAGTGTTGAGGTTGGGATAAAAACAATTTAATGATTGAGATAAAATAATAACAATAATAATAGAATATGCAAACAAGCAATGCACAGTGCAGTTGCTCACCACCTGCCGAGCGATGCCCAGTCTGTTCCCAGGCAGTGATCCCAGAGCAAGGACAGTCCTGAAACTGCAATCCTGGAAGAGCGAGCCTAAGCCATGCCTGAGAGAATCCCCAGCTTTCTGGTCAACCCTCATTAATGCACTGAACATGAGGTGATACGATAGGGAATACTCATTGGCATATCCAAATGCCAATTTGGGCTTTGTTAATTACTAAACTACCCCCCCCGCCCTCCCAAGTCCTTTTCACTTTCAGAATAGCAAAACACAAAGTCCTTGGACTTCCAGGAACAACTAAAAACATTAGTATGTTATCAACATTCTTCTCATAACAAATCCCATGCTGAAAACAAAACACAGCTCTATTTTAGCCACTGAGAAGAAAATTAACTCTCTCCTAGCAAAACCAGCACAATGGGACACCTTGCAGGGCTGTTGAGCACAAGTTAGTGCTCAGGACCAGGCTGACCACAGGGTTGCTACCAGCTGTGTTTAATTTCTATGCTCTGCATGAACAAAGTTATTAAATCCACAACATTTTCTTTTTTTTCCAGCCAGGGTGATCTCAATGATTACTTGCCAGTTGACTAATTAGCTTAATTCAGAAATCTGTCTTCAGAAGCCCATTGCTGAGAAGCCTGTTGAAGTCTGGGAATTTAAGTGATTCAGGTTTGATTAAAACCAAACCAAACTGAACCAACGAAGGCAATTGCCGCTTGCTTTCCTTTTACTTATTCCCCACGAGCGCAGTTTTGGTTCATGGAAACTGTGGTCAGTCCTTCAAATGTCACAGAAGCTGGGGGCTTGGACTGCTTTTTTCATCAAATCAGCGTGTCAGAAATAGATTTGGGTGAAAATACTGCAATTCATTCTGGGTCAGGGACTGTTGGTGGACTGGTTACATGTACCTTTTTACTTCCAGTCTGCTCTATGGGCAGGCAGGATGGTTTTCCTCAGGTGATGCAGGTTTGGTGATGGAGGTTCTGGGCCAGAATTTCTGATAGGGGGGAGGGTATCTAGACTGCTGCAATTTGGCTTCTTTTCGGGGGGGGGAAGCTACACAATTTCTAATATTAAATGAAAAATAAAAATAAAATTAAAACCCCCCACATTTTTTTTCAGTTGGCACAATTTTCTACGGGACTTTAAATCTTAGGACTAAAAAGAAGTCCTGAAACACTAATTCTTCACAGAAGGAGAACCGTGACCCACAGCAGTCCACAAGCCATCTGAGCAGCAAGTTTCAGCCGCTTTAGGTTCTCATTTTCCCTTCCCCAAATAACAGTTCAGCTGAATTCACACATTTTGTGTGCGTGTTCATTTCCTTCAGCGGCATTTTCCAACGGGAGATTGTTCCACCAGCCCTTTCCTGGCCAGCTCAGCATCACACCAGTGCTCCCCTCCCTGTGCAGCGCTGGAGCACACCCTCGCCAACGGGGCACTTCCACAAGGCATAATAGCGGTGATTAAAAATAATAATAAAAATCTAAAATAAGGCCTTAGAAAGGCTCCTCTGTCTTGCACAATACTTTTTTTCTGGTCCCCGTTGTCCTCCACACACAGCTGAGCAACTTGGTGTTGTTGTCTGCTCTTAGTCGTTATCCTCTCTTCATCTTTGTGTCTGAACATGGCTGCAGGTATAAGATATTTTGGATGGTGAGGTTCTTGTTGCCTCAACCTCCCCTCCCCAGGTCCCCTCACACACAGTCCTGCTGACCTGCCAGCTTCCATCAGGATGGTCCCAGCTCTGTTTTCCTCCATCCTTGCTCATCTCGATGCTGCCTGCTGAAACATCTGACGCTGCCCAGCTGTAAAAGTGATGGTTTCAGCCTGGTTTTCTGGGGAAATGGATCTGAAGCACTTGGACTCTGTGTGTGCACATGCTCGTGTGCGTGCATCCACCTCTGAGCTGTCAGATTTGATGAGAAGCTGGAGGCTCAGAAATTATCATCTCTCACAGGTTTTATGAAGATCAATGTGGAGGACTCAGTAAAGGTCCTCATAGAAGGAAAAGGTTGGGCTGAAAACAACCTTATCAGATGCTGGAGAAGCCATCCATGACCTAGCCCATTTTAATGCCTCGACTTCAGTTTTCAGTGGACCTCAAATTGTCCTGGAAACAAGAGTAGCAAGCGAGTGAGATGGATGTTTATGTGAAAGCTGGTTTGGCTGGGTTGCACTATGGAGATAGGTAAAATGGTGGATAGGTGTAAGGTGTTACCACCCACCCTGGGCTGGGGACAACAAGGGGCAACCCAGGGCTTTGAGAAAGGTCAGTGACTGACAGAGGGTACTGTGAGTCAAGCAATATGTGCAGAGGGACCAGGGTGAGTAAAAACCAGCTGAAATAATCCTACTGGAGCTCTTTAAATGTCATCCTCCTGGCAGAGAAACCTTTCACATGTTTCCCTCCTTGCAGCTCCAAGCTTTTCAAATGTACCAGGCTTCTGCTGCCTGGGGGGGAAGCGGGGAGCTGTGCCCTGGGAAAACCCTGTGGATGAGCCATTTTCCTCTGGGAAAGACACAAGCACCCGCATCCTCAGTGTCCTCATTTTAAGCATTTATGGAAAACTTTTTTTTTGGAAGCCTGGCAGATTCCTACGTTACCTTTCATGACCTCTTCAAAAACTACCCCAACATAACAAACTCTCTGCTAACTGTCAGGGAATGAAGTCCCACAGGCTCAGCTTCTCACTTGTGCCTGGTCTGCCAGTGGGATGGCAAAGGTCTCCAGGGTGCCTACATGCCTTGGGGGAAGGTGGGTGGGAAGGGGATATCAAATCTGGGACATTTCAAGAGAAACTGAGAGGAATACATGCATATTTTGAAAAAAAAATAAAAATAATAATAAAAAAATGCTGCCTCATATTAAGCAAAAGACAACCAGTCTCCCTCCCCCTCATGACAACCCAGAGTCCCAAAACATAATCAGTTTAGGCTGAACACCATGTCGCCTACAAGATTAAAATTAGACTCAGAAGGTTTCATCAAGGGAGAGTTTAACTGCGGTGCTCAATCAGGCTGCAAAATCCTCTAATGACAATTGAAATGAAGTCATTCAAGAAACAACCTTAAGTGTCACAGGAAAGAAAATATGCCCTTGGCTGCATCCTTTGGCAAAATTATATGAGGTGTCTCTTTTTCCTCCCACCCTCTACATGCCTCCTGACCATACCCTCCCCAGGCTAAAACTCAAGGCCTGTGTCCTGTGTGGGACAGGCAGCACTGGGTCCCCTGGCTTTGTGACTGTCTCATAGGTCACATCTTATAGGAAATGGTCTATGAACAAGAGGGAAATAGGATGAGAGAGAGTTTGGGTGAGGTTCCCAACATGAGGAGGCTTGTTTGGTTCCTCTGAGACAGTATAAAACCCTAACAGCTACTGATCTCTGTATAACACCTCCAGCGAGGTGGCTACTGTAAAGCTCAGAAATGCTCTGTTGAAAAAACAGCAGTTTAGAAAACTCTTCTATTTCCAACAGCAACCTCTCCACCTGGAGAAAGGTGACTAATGAAATATTTCTTTTACCCTATGTGTGTCCCTGCAAGCTAAGCATCACCAGACCAGCTCTGCTCTTCAGAGACCTTCAAGGCCTCCTAGGTAGAAGTGAAAATAAAATGTAAATATATGCTACTAAATTAGTTTGAAACTGCCTCCAGTTCTTTTTAACCTTGCCCTCATGAGACCGCTGCAGAATGGCACTCCCTGAATCAGCACTTTGGAATCACCTTGCTATAAAAATTCATGGCTCTTCCAACATCCATTTTACACCTGGTTCTGCCCTAACAAACTCGAGCTGTTGACACCACTCTCCTCTCAAGTTTCAGACAGATTTAATACAGAAAGTGGTTCCTTTTTCAATACTTCTACGTCTGTGTAAGTCCCAGAGTTGCATGAAGCAGCTGGAGCGATGTGGAATAATCAGGCAACATCTTGTTCAACCTCAAGTACCAGCAGTACTCAATCCAATTACACACCAGACAGAAAAGTCATTACTTGCATCATCTCCAAGCATGTAATAAAAACTCAGCAACAGGTAAAATTGCCTTTCTGCTCACACAAGCCCTGATCCAGCCAGGTCCACGAACACCCACCTACATTTAGGTGCCTGTTTACCAAAATGAAATCAAGCTTCTTTTGCTGCATGGGTAAGTGCTTTGTTAATCAGGGAACTTGTGTAAGCCATGTGGATGTTTAATATTCAAATATAATTATCATCTAGTGAGGGAGGGAGCACTGAGCGAGTCTCATCCTGATTTAGCAAGCTCTGGGGAAAGCGGTGACAGCTCAGCCAGCAGCAAGCGAGAAAAATTCTGTCCTATGAATGTCTTCCAGAGTTTGCAGGGATTTTACCCTCAGCAGCATGTAGAGGTTGTGGGAAATCCTTTCCACTTCCAGCTCCTTGATGCTGCTGTAAGGGGAAGGGCTCTTTTCTTCTATCAGATGCTTCGTATTCCAGATTTGCTTCTGACAGCTAAAATATCCCGAGGTCAACAAGGGCTAGATTAAAGGGCTAGATTTCTATTGTTTTTAAAAACTCTTAAGAAGAATGAAACAAGAAGAGGGTAAAATCTCACATTCATCTTATTACGCTCCTTAGATGAATGACTTTCACATGACAGTGAAGCTAACGGCATTGGCTTAGTGCAGCAGCAGCAACCAAAGAGAGAAAGCCAGGGATATGGCAGTACAAGAGTGTCCTCCTGCTCCCAACCTCCTCTTCCATTGCTGGTTATTGCTCAGGATGAACAGCTCGTGCCACTGGAGAGCTGGACACACCAGGGCCACCTCTGATCACTGCAGTCTGATGCACTGACAAGCAACCAAAGAGCAGACTGGTGTTCAGGGGCATTTCACGCCCATGTCCTTCTCTCTCCATCTCCCCCTGCCAGGAGGGGTTTTGTTTCTCCTCTCTTTCATCCCTCCCTCTTTCAAGAGCTGTTCAGTGGCCAGAGCCGATGGGCTCTGGGGCTGCTGTGGGCACACGGGGCTTCCTTGCAGCTCAGCCATCTGCCAGAGAAGACAGGGATTTCTTCCAGGCAGTGGATCCCACCAGATTTCCATACAAGCCTTCACATTCCCAGCCATACGTGACACATCTGCATTATCGGGGACTACTGATGGGAGGAGAAATGTCAGTAACGAGCACCCCGGGCAAGCAATATGCAATTCTGGGTAGGGCATGAAGACACCAGGGGATTTCACAAATAAAGTAATCAGGACCTTGCATGGTCATTTTGCAACCCAAAAGAGAGTCATCACCTATCTTGCCTCTTTGCAAGAGAATGTTATTTTTCCCTGCAAGTTGTAAGGTTTAATAGAAGAGTTCTCCAGACTGAAAAAGGAATTGCTTCTGAAAAGCAGTAATGAAAGCCCAGAGAGTGCAAGCTCTTTCTCTGACACATAGTTTGCTTTTGTGTAGGATTACTTCACATTGCTGCTCTTCTCTTTGTCCTTACAAGCAGGGCAAGCAGTTGACTTAAAAAGAGACATACTTTTCTTGATTCAAGTTTTCTGGTAAAAGAATATATTAACTTTCAAAAGCAAAGTCATTTCTAAAAACAGGAGCTAAAATTAGACTGATTTTTTTTTTTTTTTTTCATTCTCTCTCCCCTTTATGGCTTTTACAAGCAATTAGTCACTTAACATTTTGAAATTATACAAGAAACTTCAATAGCTTTTTTTTTTTCTTTTTAAAATTTTTTTTTCCTGCTGCAGCTCCTTGAATGTGAAGCCTTAAAAGCTTTTCTGGAACACACAACAGCATAAGCAAATGAATTTGCCATTTTCATTCTCATCTTTTTTTTTAAATGAATGGGAAGCTGCAGGATATTTATTCATCATTGAATGTGGGGTTTTTTGTTGTTTTTTTGGTTTTTTTTTAAATTTCATAACAGTGAAGTGAGCCTGCATGACAGCTCTAGAAACTGAAGGCAGGATTCTTGTCTGCACCACAGCCCCTCGCGTTGCTGTGGGAAGAGCTTTTAAAATAGCTACATAGCCTATTATGCCAACGCATCTCTCGAGCCTCTTCTTTCTTATGGCATGGTGGGACACGTGGGGGGTGACAAATTTAGCATCCCAGCTCGTGTGACCCCCCCACACGGTGCATAAACCTGTACAAAGCGCTGGCCCACGCGAGGAGCTGGGCTCCTGTAAGGCAGGGCTGCGGCAGGTGATGAGCTAGAACCATGGGGCAGTGCCACGGCACCCAGCTGGACCTGGACCCCCACTCTGGGTCAGGCTGTGTCTGCCCTGCACAGTCCCAGGACAGGAGAGGAGCTGCTGGGCTGTGTCTCCGGCTTGCACGAGGCTTGAAAGATGCAAGAAGGGAGCCAGCCCTCAGCATTTCATGCTCAAGAGCCCCACGCAGCCCGAGCGGTGTCGATGTGCCTTGGTGTGATGAGGATGGGCACGAGGTGTTAGTAAAAACAGAGGGCTGGTGGCAGATCTTTTCCCACCACCTCCCCTGGGCTCTCAGTGTGCAATCTGGGGCGCTCACCTTAGTGGGAGGAGACAAGTCTAACCTTTCCTTCCTGCTCAAGTTGTCCTCAGGAGGAGAGCTTCTGTTTGCTCCTTTCTGATTGTCATGCAGACGCCGACCTGCTAAGATCACGGCACCTGAGCCCTCAGCGTTTGGCTCTTATCTCTGAGGAGTGAAAGGTGTTTCTTTTGACAAGGAGTAATACCCATCTGAAGCACCAGCTCCACAGTCTGTAAAAAAAAAGCAAAGGTTATGCACAGCCAAGCCATCCACCTGGGCCAGGGAGATTAATAAAACAACTCAGATTCTCTCTTCTGCTCCGGGTCTAGTCTTCATGCAGACAAGAGCCAGCATCAGTGTCTTGTGAAGAAACGTGCTTCTATCTCCATCCTCCACTCTTGGGACCCCCCCAAAATCCCCTGTGGCAAGTAGTGCCTTTGCTTCCACTCATTCCTGAGCCCTGAATCCCTCTGCCATAGTCTGATAAGGCTCTGGAGAATAAAACATCTCAAACTGATACATCTGGCGCTGCACATCCCTGTTCTCATTCAGACTGAATTGTCTCTCAGGCCACAATTCACTGTAACTTCCTACTCCAGTCTTTAACTCAGAGTCTCTTTTTTTCCTTACTTTACCATCTATTACCACCTAAACCAACTTCCATCTCCTTGTTAGATCAAGGCATCCAGGAAATACTACACACACAGCTTCAAGAAGGCACCTTCCTTAGGATCCTCATGTTTGAATTCATACAACTCTCTCCTCATCCTCCTTTTCACTGCACCTACAGGACATCATTTCTCTCCTCACCTGGTATAAGGTCAGTTGGGATGTTTGCCCCAGAGACAGCTGGATGGAGCAAAAGTCACCTCAGTTGAGGTCTTCTGCATCTGTCTCAACTGGAACCACACTCTAGGTTTCTCACTAGCACAAGCTCTTGATAAAACTCCTTCACAAGTCTTTTTCAGCTGGGTCTGAGTAGGAGAGGAATTCACACAAATAAAGGATTTCACAAAGGATCCTTCTCACAGGAAGGTCCATGTACCCATGGCAATGAAGATCTCTGGATGCATCTCATCCTTGTCACCACAAGTAAACAAATAAGCAAATTAAATCAGCTGCAGATAAGAAAGGTTCCACCCTTCCCTCTCCTCTTTGTACCAAACACTTCAGAATTGCTAGGAACCATAAAGAAGAAAAGACAAATTCAGAAGAAAAACAAAGTTCCAAGAATCATCACAACTCAGATTTTTATTCAACAGTGAAGTTGAAGGGAAATATTATTTTTTTTCCCTTCAGGGCAAATGTTCCAAATGGAAATTAAGTAAAAATATTGTCCTCCAAAAGTACTCACAATGAAATTAGTTTTCATTAAATATATTTGTTTTGCAAAATAAAATAAAAAAATCAGAACCCGTAGAAAAAAAATCCCTTGCAAATTCATAACACTGTAGCAATGACAACAATGTAAACCTGGATGTTTGGCGCTTGTAATTCATTTGTGGAAATTACTGTTGAACTTTGGACCAAGGAAATCAAAATCACTTTGAATAGCAACAAGCCAATTTGAGAGGTAACCGAGGCTTAGGAAATTATGCTATAGGGATGGGACACACTAGTGGCTTCATACAGAGGTTGTGCGAGTGATCTGCTAGTGCGGGGCTATTTCAGAGCTGGAGGGAAAAGAAGTTAAAAGCTGTTGCAGCATTGCAGCGTATGGTACAGCAAAAACCTGCAGACTTTCCATTCTGGGAGCCCATCAGTTGGGTGAAGGCTGGTGGCAAGAGTCGAGATGCAGTGGAAAGAATAATGACAGTGACGAATGGTGCAAGCACTGGGAAGCAGTTAACGACTTTCATCATCGCATTGGGTTCAGTTGTGAGCAGACTCTTGGGAGTGTCTGGGGAAATCTTCTGCTTACAGTAGCTGCTTCTGCTCCCTACCTCCCCCTCCTCCTTCCAGTTAAAGCCTCTGCCCTGCCAAGTGGGTTTCACAGGCATGCAGTTTGATAACATCGTCCTTTAGTTAAGAATGTCTATTCCAGTATTAAAAATGTAAAAAAAGTCCTCGGGAGGGTGCTTCTTAGTGGCAGTCTTTGCCTTAAGCAAGGCCAACAGCCTGCAATTACAAGTTAATTAAAGCAATGTGGATTTGGATGAGCAATGGGGAAGATGGGAATGGGGAAGGAAGTGATGCAGGGAACAGGGAGGAATGCAAGTGTTTCTACATCCCTCCCCAAAGCCAAAATCCAAGGTGCACAAGTGGGTTTCTTTTTTCCTCACACTCTTCTTTTTTTTTTTTCTTTTTAATATCTCTCCAGTTACAATATTTCCAGTTTTGAAGCAAGTTTCAGTGGCAGCCTCAGTTACAGTCATAAACAAAGTCGTAGTTGCTGGGCTCCTTTGGGATAGGTGGGGGAGCATCTGGGATCTGTATGTTTTCCAAGTCAAGGAGGCGTAGCTTTATCTCCATGCTGAGCAGCGTGTCTAAGTCGTTCCGCGTTAGATCACTCAACATATCCTTCCCAAGGAGGGCATTCAGCCCATCGGTCCATACACAATACTGCACAGGGAAAAGAGAAACATGATCATTAATAGACCTTCTGGACACAAACTGCTTGTCTGCTCTAGTCCTCTACAGTTACTGCTCCCATAGGGACTTATGAAGAGACCTAAAATCAGGTTGATTCATTCTATTAGCTCGTATCATGGAGAAGACATGTTCCACTGAACAGCTCAGAAAATGGGCAAACAATTCCCTAAAAATGGGAAGAAATTACAACATTTAGTTGTTTGATAGTTAGGTATCTCCTCCAAACTTCTTCTTGAATTATTCAATAATTATGGGAAAAAGAACAATACTGAACTTAGGACAATGATCCTCTGAAGATACCTCCTTGTCACCCTCTCTTTCTCTTTCCCCAATACTTACAGAAAAAGCCTGATTATCTTACACTAAATTTTGAATTCCAAGACAGCTAAGTTAGGTCAACAGAATCCCACCCGGAATCCTTCTTGACTCTCTATAGAAGAAATCCTGTATCAACTACCTAGTTTTATCGTGGTTTGCTTTCCTGTAGATTAAGTGGTATTAATTGACCTACACAAAGACAGGCTCTCACGTATCTATGCCTACTTACCACTATTTTACATGAAATCACATACTGTGAAAACCAGAAGAGTCAGTCAATGCTGTCTTTCATGCAAATTAAATGCCAGGCTACGTGATGTAATTCTAAATGCCACAAATGCTGAACTGGCCTCTAAACCCCCTTCCTTATTGTCAGCTTTTTCCTAACAGGAGATGCCATCTTTCCCACCAGCTGACACCTTGAGATAAATAAACATGGGCTGAATAACCATTTTAAATAAGGAACAAACCCAAGGGAGATTGGTGATCTAGAGTCAATTTCTATCAAGTAAGTCGCTTCCATTTATTACTACAAGCCATTTATTCAACCATGAACAGAAGTACTCAAATGCTATCATCCAAAAATAAAGATTTCAATCATGAACTCATGTCCTAGTTTGCAGGAGAAAATTAAATCAACTGTAACCGCATTTTTATCTTACAAATAACTCTGCTAGATTTCATGCCAAAAAATGGATATTAAATTTAGCTGACCATTTGCTACATGATATTGCCAAGTTTAAAGATAGCCATGGTTGACTTCATCCTACAGCAGAAATGAGGATTATTTTTAACAGAGAGAGAGAGAGAGAGAACCCCCTCTTGGGGTATGTCTTCATCCAGAAAAAGGGCATATTTTTAAAATAGGATGGTTAACACACTTCTACATCCAAAGTGAAATCCGACCCATTTAAGTCGGTAACAGAACCGAAGCGGAGCTAGGATTTCACCCAGGGTGTTGGTAAGCCAAGCTGCAGCTTTAATAGGAGATTAGCTATATAGAAGAGACTTTAGGGTTCAGGCTGTCCTGTGAACACGTAGAAACAACTTAGCCTGCCTATTCTAGGCTCTCGAAGTGTGTCACTGAAGACTTTTAAAGCATGCAATTTTTGTGGAGTGTCCGCAGAACACCGTGAAAAGAAAGAAGCTATCCTAGAAATGCAATTATTTTGTAACAGACTATAATTTTTTATAAGTGACTGAAAGTTTTCTTTGGGAAAGTTTTCCCAGAATTCACATGGAGGAAAGGAAGAGAAAGGCAAAAGGATGTGCTCAGGTTACAGAAGCACAGAGCATCCATTCAACAGATGCAGCCCCTGACGTGAATTGTCCATCACCTGCTCAGTGAGTATGGCCAGTGCGTTCTCTGGGGAAGATTCCCAGTGAGCCAGAAAGCAGAAATGCATTTCTCTCCTCTTCCAGATGTAACTCATTCAGGGCCCACAGCAACCAAATTCTGGTCACAATTTAGATGAGGGCAATGGCCTGGAAAAGGGGCTTCCTCTCTCATTTCCATATTGGCAAGTACATCTAATTAAACTCCTGTACATCTTGAGCAGAGAGAAATCCTAATGAGATGGTGGAAAAACAGAGGCATTCATTCAGAAGCTTTTAATTTTTTTTAATATGCAAAACAGACTAAGAGCCACTGAAAAATTAATTTACTACAGATTCATTTTCATAAAACTCCAATGAAACCTAATTATAGCCTCCCTCATCAGTTTCTCTGTCAAAAATCAAGGATAAGTTTAATCCACCTTTTTGCTATGCAGTTGAAACCAGTTATTAGTATTTAAATGAAAACCAAATACGATAGAGTGATCTCACAGTGCTGAATCCTCTGGCTAGCAGTATGCTCCAACAGATGGCTGAGGATATTGCCAGACTTAAGTGTGTAAGAACGAGGTCCAAATCTCAATGATATTGGTCCAGTAATGAGATTTTATTAAAGAACTACCTTGAGAATCAAATCAGTGGAACCAGCAATCATAAAGGTTGTTCAGGCTTCATCCATCTGGATGCAGCACCGAGCAACCTGGTCTGAGCTCATTGCTGACCTGTTTTGAGCAGGAGGTCAGACTGGGGACATCCCAAGGTCCTTTGCAATCTGAATCATCCTATGATCCTTGTTCAATTTTTGTTTTTAGGACACACTCAGTTCCCACATTCAGACCTCATTCTACAATCATGAGGACTGTAGAAGTGCTTGAAAAAAACAACCCTGTAAGCCTGACCTGAAATTGTCACGTACTAACATCATTCCTGGTGCTTCACACAAAGCTAACTAAATCTTGAGATGTCACCCACCAAATCTCCTGAGTTGACAACGCTGCTAAACTAGCACTTCTATTGACAAGCTGACTTTGATGAAGAGTCATGCTTTTCCTTGTGGGTGCTTCCTCTGAACATGTGCACTTCTTGCTTTAATTACAACTCACTTTCCTGTAGGCCATGGAAAAGTACAGAGGAAGCGAGTTGCCCCTGGGAACTGTCAAGCAGCAGCAGAGACTGCTGCCTCTGGCCATTCTTTTTTTTTTAACATATTAATTTCGTTTCAAAGAAGCTGCACAAGATCAAAAAGAGAAATAAAGATAATAGGTGTCTTAACCACAAGCAATTGGGTTAGTGGATCTCAGAATGCTGCTGCCCATCAGTGGAGTGTAGGCTACATTTGAGATACAAGTGCCCCCCATATTTGTTGATTTTCATGACCTTTTTTTTCTTATGAGCTGAAACAGACTAGAATCCAGTTTCTGGAGAATTTCTATCAAAAGCATCTAACATATGTTCAGTTCAGAGGATGAAGACAATCATGCTTTGCTTAGACCTACAGCTCTAGTGACACATTATGCCTGGGATCCTATTGCTGCTTTCTCTTAGGTCAAAACTGACCAGCAAATATTTCCCTGGAATGAACATATTTGAAATATTAATATTAATCCCCAGGAAAACCCACATGAGCATAACTTAATTTCCTCCCCTAAAATGAACGTTTATTTGAAGGTTTTAATCCAGAATCACAAATGTTGAAGCAATATAAATGCACTTCACTTGTAATGAAATTTCATGCAGTTTAATAACACTACAGTATAACACAGCTTAATGCAATCTTCTGTGTTTCATCATCTTTACACAGTGTCCTGAACTGGGACCAAATGTGACACCACCAAATAAATGTGCAAATGGAACACCAACTCTTGTTGCTTTAGAAATAAGAAGGAAAACCTTTATTCCTTCTTTATTTTTAATATAGTGCATTCTGATAAATCTTTAGTTGGAAGTTCTTTGAGAGAAAGACATCCAAGGCTTCCACATCATTAGGTAAATTAGTTCCATCACCTTCCAAAAGGCAATGATGTTGTCTATTTCCTTGTGTTTTCAAGTAAGGCAAGGAAGCAGGGTGGAGGCTGTCATTCTGTTTTGCCTTCATACAAGTGAGACCCATTGCAAAAAAATGCCCTATGGACATGCAAAAGAGGACCTTCTATGACCATCTGTCATGAATGGTCTTAAGCAATGTGAAACTAAGAATAAGTGCATATGCTATTCTTGGAGAACACAGGCTTTTGGCTGAAATTGAGACTCAACAATTGTATAATCTCCCCTGATTATATTGACATCGACAAGATGAGCTGAGGATGGCAGTGATTCTTTAAGAGTGTGGCTATATGAAACTTTGGTGTTGAATTAAAGTTCACTAAAGTGAACACACAGCAAAAATCCTCCGGGACAGACCAGATCAGGAGAAATCTTTACTACGGCAGGAAATGGTGAGCAAGGTCTGTGGAAACTGTGGGGTCTGCCCAAGCTCTCTTTTTTCTCTTACTTATGGTTCATATTTCAGTAAGGCTTAGAAACACTGACCTTGAACTTGGACCCCCATGTGCTCTATGATGTACAAACACAAAACACGTTCCTTCTGTGGTTCAGGATATGCATGAAAATTGCAGAAGGTCTTGTTCCTGTACTAACCTCTCTGCCTTCAGTTTGTTGTGAAAGGTGACACAGGTTTAGATGGACCTACACTCTGTGCTAGGATGACCATTCTTATGTTCTTATAAAATGGGCTGCTGCCATAAAGAAACTAAGAGGGCTCCAAAGAAGTTTCTGTAGTCTGAACTTGACTTACCTCATGCTTGTCTGGAGCAATGAAATTCAGCTGGCCACTCGAGTCATACAATATAGAGAAAGCAAGCTCTAGCACCTCCTGGAATACAAAGAACCAGATATTAATGGTGCATGAGAGAGGCATGACTTTCTTTCCTACCACTTATTCCTCAAAACAAGTGGAAAAATAAGTTATGGCACTCTCCTGCCTGGCCAAAGCTACAGCAGTACCAGACCATTGCAAAAGACTGGCACAGCAAGAACCCGAACACAGATGCTTCAGTCAAAACAAACTCACCCACCTCAGTGCTGACTGGAGCTTCACTCGGTCACGGATTGATTACTTTAGCATTTGAGTTTGGATTTGAGCTAGGCAATGGCAAGGACTAAAATCAGTATAACCCACAACAGTACACTTGGAACAAATTCTTCATGAAGATCCATGGTTTCTTCAATTTGTATAGATTAAACTTGCAAAGTTCTGCAATGTTTGATTCCCCATGTCAAAAATCTTGCCAGGACAGTTAATCTCCTGATATATACTTATGCTCTTTTCACTGCTGGAAATCTGTTAAATTTTTCATTCTCAAGAGAATTCTGTCATTTTGTCTCTACCTGAACCAGAATTGGCACTTTCAGTTAAACTGAACTATCTGGGTTACTTCATCAGAAAGACCCAAATCAATCTTGGGAAAAGAAAAAAACAATAATCTTTTTTCCCTTCAGCATTGAAGATGGAATTTCTAAAGGTGGCAAAGTGAATTCATTAAGCCCTGAGCTTCCCTAAAAGTCACTTGGACCTGGATGCCTATGGGGAAACCCATCCAATTTGAATAAATAATTAACTTCCACTGACCAGCAGTGAGCACATAAAGATGTTGTGTTATCATCACCTACATCGCTAAGTGCCGTTACAAGGACTTCACAACCTGTAAGCTAGCTGATGCAGATGTAACAGCTCTGTGGAAAAGAGATCCGGTTACAGAGGACAGTGCTGACTCATAACTACTTTGATCTGCATTATATGTCCTGTTCTTTTTGCCTCTTGGCTTCCTGAGCCCCATAATACCGATGGCCTTTGCTGACTCTCAGCTGATGACAGTCCCTACGCTGCCAGCAGCAACAAGAGCGAGGCTTCTTAAGTTTGCTGCAGTAAGTTTTAAAGTGGAATTATTGACCGCAGGGACTTAATCATCTACATTGCTCCAGATTTCTACCTGATCTCCTGGTCTGAAACAGACATAGGTCTTTGGATTTCAGTAAGAGTTATTTCATTTTTGAACTTGTGTGATTCATAAAACTTGCAATCCTTAGGGATCACCTTGGATGATCAGAGACCAGGCTTCTCATGGGAAATGCTCTTGGTTTCCTTGAGTTCAGTTATTAGGTTCGACTTGCTGCAGGAGACAAGTCTGTGTTAAAACCCCATGGAAGCTGCAGATACCAATAGTGCTGGTGCACTCAGCAAACAAATGGCTCACGCAGTTTTTTGTGGTTTAGGCATGTGTCTCAGCCACACCTTATTAAGAGGGATTGTCCCTCATTACAGAAACAAATTTACTTCTGCCCACACAAACCTGGCATTATCTTCTCAGTGTTATAAATTACTGTCAGAACATGCCAAGTCATGCAACCGAGATTGTGAAAATAAAATATATCACTGAGAAAAGGGCTTGTACCACTCTACTATGACATTCCTGAATTTCATCAAGGTCAACAACAATCCCATAGGCCTGGCTTCTGTATGTTTGTCCTTTGGGAAATTCCAAGGGATTGAAGTTTTTGTTCATCTCAAAGGAAGGAAAAGGAGAGAAAAACCCTGCCTGAAAGAGGAATATCCCAGGGAGCCATGGGCTTGGTCATTCCCAGTCAGGCAGAGAATGAGAAAGGGCTACCTTCAGGGCACCAAGCTTCTCTTCATGGGGGAAAGTGAGAGTTTGGCAGCCCCAGTTCCAGTTCAGCTTCTTTGCTGGCTGCTGCGGAGAGACTAAAGGCTCAGGAATTACAGCTTCCAGCTGCCAGCATCTCTGTTGCCTCATGCACAGCAAACTGTCATGGAAAATGGAAGCCTAAAGAGCTGGAGTTTCCAGCTGGCCCTCCACACCGATGGAGGTCTCAGGGGTTGAGCTGTCTGGCTTGTCAGGCACCCCCACCCAGTTCTGTTATGTTCCCATCAATGACCAGTGATTTTGAGGAATTGGTAATTCCTGAAGAAAAACTGGTCAGTCTCCATCAGCCACCTCTGGCTTTCTCCTCCTTTTTCTGTCCTACTTCTCAACCTTTCTCAAAGTCATTTTACAATCCAGCTTTTTCCACCAGTTTCTTTTGCAGTCCGGTCTTTCTTCTCTTACATTCCTTCTAACCTGCTCCTTCCTTCTGTTTTGCTTTCCTCCTCCCCCACCTCAACTTGCTGAACTCACTCCCTTGACACCTCTAAGTCCTTCCACCTTGCACATTTCAGATCTCTGCCCTTCTCTAGATGCTTGTCAAAGGTAACAGCATTGGGACCCACAACGTGCCCTCTTTCGAGCTTCACTGAAAACAGGAAACAAGAGACTGTGCACCTGCTGGTGGACACTTCCCACTCCTGGGTTTCTACTCTGCAGGAAAAGCTGTTGCATGTGGCATGAGGGGAAGCTTGCTCTCCCCAGCCCAGAGCTTCTCCCTCCTGCAATCTCTACTGGTCCCTCACGTGGGCCAGAGATCAGCTGTTTTTGATGAAGAGGCATTTTAGGTGCCTACAGATGATGATGATTCCATGCACTTGAAATGACCTCCCTACTCTCTGCTTACTCTGTCATCAACATCCTCAAAACAACCCCGTCTTTGCTGAAAATTGAGACCACAGTCATTGTTAAGTTTGCTTGCCAGAGACAGAAGATCATCCCCCAGAGAACTATCTATACATGCAGTGGCAGGGAACTTCTTCAACCAACATGAAATAAAAGAGAAGCTGCAGAAGAAGAGGGAAGTGAGCAGAACCATTTCTGCTGTGTAAAAAGGCACCAAGCCTGAAGTCTGCCACATCAGGCAATAAAGGGTGATAGAAGAACACTTAGAAATACATTACAATGTTTTTTCCAAATTCTTTCACGGTTTTTTTTGAAGGCTACAAAAATCTAATATATTTCATTTCCTTGAAATTCATTAATATTACTCGAGAGTCAGAAATGAAGGCTTTGAAATTAAACCTAATTTAAAAACACAAGCATGATGAACAACCATAGATTCAGGTTTGGTCCTATCAAGTCGTTCCAGCTTCATATGCATGCAAATTCCAGTTCAGTTTAACTCTTGTTTATTTCTAAATGGTCCCACTGGAAGAATAATGGCCATGTGCTGGCAAATGAAGAAATGCTGAAGCCTTTGTTATGGACATACTATGAATTCCAGCTATGCTCATAGCAGTGGCATTCTGCCATTCAATTTTCTTTTCTGCCAATGAATAAACATCAAGGTGGTCATTATATATGTACAAAGAAAGCACAGGATGAAAAAGCCTCTTAAAAAATATATCACTGATTGTGAAATTTCAGGAAGTAAAAGGTTTCATACACCAAACTCAGCCAAATTCCATTCTGTGTGTGGTTTGTTTGTTTGTTTTTAAAAAAAATTTCATTTCATTGTCCATACTATCCTGGTACTCCACAAACAATGATGTGTTATTCCTCTGATGTCAGTTAAGCATCTGTAATATTGTGCATGACAGATTGGTTGGGATGACAACTAATTTCAAAAATCCTGTGATTCTCAGGGGAAAAAACAAGGAATTGAGGAAAGAAAAAACAAAACAAAACAATCAACAAACCCCTCAAATTCCCCATCACACCAGGAATTGTAAAAACATCATAATTATTATTGCTGGAGTCACAAATGGAATACTCCAGCTATGGATGCAGCCACGCTACCTATCAACTCCTGATCTTTACGTTCCCAGCCAGCAGCTTTATGCCAGTTCAAAGCCGTTTTACCTGAGGAAATGTGGTGATTGGACTGAGGACAAACTCATCTGCAGCATTGCTATATAGCATTAAATACGAACTAGACATCAGTGCCCCATAAAAATGACACATTTCCATCACTGCCACCCACTGCTTTCCTTTTCCTCATCTTTCCTTTTTGTGCGGACATGAGTCCTAAGACAAGGAAGCACTAAAAATACTTCATATACATCATATAAATGCCCCAGCCAAACGCTGTTGATGGTTCAGCTGCAAGATGAGGTAGGAGTTGTATGCAATCTATTGTGTGCGTGTGTGCTAATGCCCTGATTCAGAAAATCATCAAGGAAAAATAGCCCTGGGATTTTTTTTCTTTTTCCTGGCTTGGCTTGACTTTTTTATTTCCACTCATGTAAAGCCAATGCTGAAAGGAGATGATGGTATCCTGATAAAAGCAACTCATGTATGAGAAACACATGCAAAGAATACTCAAGATGCTCTGCGTATCTGCGTGTAGTTAAGGGAAGAAAAGTTGTGGCTATGAAGATGCAACAGTTGTGTGATGTAGTTTTGACAGTGCCTTTTCATTTTCTGTGGTTCCTACCAGAACTGCTTTTTACGGTGTTTATTTGAAAACTAAATGCATACATTTTATTTTTAACGTGCTGAAGCAGGAACTCTTTACTATTTTGTCCGTCAAAATATCTTTCTAATTTGACCTCAAATTTCTCAGTTTCAGGTAACTAGAAATTCTGATTGAAATCCTCTGTTCTGGTTCCCAGACCACAGGGTGTGGTCTAGAACATTATTAGTGTCTCACTCCTTCTTGTAAGGTCAGACAGCACGACCTGATGGAAAGCTTATGAACATACCTCATACAATATGGCATGAAGATCATCACTACCAAAGATGTCAGACTTTGCCAGTAACTTGCTGTAGCGGCAATTCTTACTAACAAAAACTCTGCAAGGTTCTGGCATTGTACAATTTGAGTCCTGCTGTCAGTTCACAGCTGTTGGTCTGAAACTCGGAAAAGGAACATAAATCTAATTTAAGCTGACCATTGTCTCCTACATGTTTTTTTTTTTTTTCCCCAAATGCACTGGCTGAACACATCTTTATACACCTCATTAATTGCCAAGCATTTACCTCACATCCTTTTGTTGGCAGTTGTTTTTCTACCTGACTGGACCTGATGTTATCATCAGTTGGACATTAATTGCAAATGTGGCATGTGCCAGTGTTCACTGAATGTGAGCTCATCAGAGAATACAGCTGGAACAAGTGAGTTATTTATCAGAGACAATGCAGGAGGAGGTACCAAAAGTCACCGGTGCTCTGCAGTAGCAGTCTAAACTACTTTAGAGGTAGAAGACACCACTACTAAAGACTAACTTAATGTGCTCTGGGCATATCACGATGCACATCTACCATGAAATCTGAGTAAAGGAGTGTAGACTGTCCTAATATTTTAACTCAGATGGTCTGAGGTGAAAACAAAGTGTGTGTGCATACACAGAAAGGTGGCAGGCTGGAATGAAAAATACCTGTCTTACTTCAGGGAAGGTCAAGCTGATAAGCTTTGTATTCTGCAGGGTGTGTGTTCGTAACAGTTTGAGAACCATACCTTGTTTTGTTTAAGAGCTCCTTTCTCCTTCATGTGAGGGCAGTCTTTCCCAGTCACAACAGCTTTTATATCTGCCACTGGCACTGCATTAAAAAGAAACAAAAGCAAAAACCAGCAAATGAGTTATAACCAAGGTGTGTAAAAGCTAGAGAGTCTAAAAAGAGGCAAGACCAATGTGTTAAAATTGCCACTTCCTTTGCCATTTCCAGCTTGTTGTAAAAAAGAAAACCCAAAGAAAACAACTAAAATAGGAATCAGTGAGTCTCGACACAATTTCAGGCATCTGGATAAAAATCTGAGCGTGCTTTTTCTTGTCTGTTGATACTACTTTGGCTAAGAGTGTTTCATACAGATGTGTACCTGTGCCTGGCTAGTTTTTATGTGTATTTGTGTATCTAGAAAATGTACACTGTTTTCTGCCTTACTAATGCAATATGCCTGCCCTGTTGTTGCTCTTTTCCTAGGCACCCAGTTAAAGAGAACACTGGGCAAATTGGACTCTACCTCACTTGATGCTGTTGTTCTTCTGTTAACGCCTCTATGAATTTTTCAAACAGTTTTCTACTGCATTTCCATCAGCAGTTTAGTGGCTTTCTGGTATTAACAGGAATAAGGACTACTAAGGCTTATAACGACCCGATTCCAATTGCTTTAAAATGTGAAATGATCAGAAATCATTAAAAAAAAAAAAGAAAAAAAAGGGTAAGAAACAAGTATTGGAAGCTGCTGCCACTCACAGAGTGAGGTCACTAGAACATAAAGATAAATTTTCCTGAGTTTCAAGTGGAAGTCAATTTTCCAATGGTAATTACATTATGGAGAATCTATATGCTCCACAATACAGTATGGTCAGTGAGTGACAGTTTCTACAATCTATAAATAATCCATTATCCTTGTGGCTGAGCAAAAACATCAGATATCTAGAACAGCATAATAATCTGAAAGTCCGTTACTGCCCAGTTCTTTACAAACTCTAATGGAAATACTGGAGAGGAGAAATGCATTTGCTGGGTACAGCAACACTATTTATTTTATGACAAATTACCTCAGCACTATGGTCAAAAGGATAGCAAGAGATATACCAGACATTTTTAAAGGACTTTCTTTGCATGGAAAACTGAAAGAAATGAAATTTATTTGGCTCTTCACTACTCAACCTCTCTTGCCTTTTGTCTCAGCATTTCATGCTGTGACCCAGATGAATTCTTTTGCCTCTAACACTACCCTACTTTTTGATGAAGAAGAGATATTATTTTTGAGAGGAGAAAGTGAGCTAGGACAAACTGGAAAGTCCAGAAGATACTTGACTGCAACTATGGCAGAAAGGTCTTCTTAGGAGGAAAGAGTTCCTGATGTTTCCTGAAGATGCTCAGAAAAAACATTTCTCTGATTGTTTAAGGTGGAGTTTTCTCAAGTTAGATTTCTCAACCAAGAAGGCTTTTCTCCAGGTTTCATACACTCTCCAGATCTCTGTGATCTGGAATGGAGTTACTATGGGAGATCACAGACTGGTATGACATCCTGATCTTTATTTATCTGGAGCATGGCCTATTCCTTGCTTTGGACAACTAGAATCATAGACTTCAGATGGTATCAGAAGCTGACTACAAGATGTTGGAGGGTGTGAGCACAGATGTGATGTGCTCACAACAGATAAAGCCCTGAGAAAGATGGCAACTGTCTTCTGTCCCAGCTGGAGTCTATTTGCCTTTACCTATTCTCTTTCATCTGTTGACCTGTTCCCAAATGCTGACAATCTGGTCATCATATTCAGACCTTAATAGTTCAAAATTCAATATAAGTCTATCCAAAGAACACGAGTGTATTTCTGGAAAATGTTCTGTAAAATTCCCAAGCCAGTTTGACCTGACAGTTTCAAACAATAGTGCCACTTTATAATCTTGCATCTTGCAATATTCTCAACTCTGTTTAATTAAACTCTAATGTGGGTGGCACTATGGTAAATCTCATATCCTGTATAGCTTGAAAACCTGAGATATTGATGAATCAACCTTATCCTTCTCAAACTGCACCAGTATCTGCTCTGCCAGTGGGCATGCACAGTGAACATGTGGGTCTGGCCCAGTGGTTTCTAAAGTAGGAGCCTTCTCTTCCCATGGGATCCTGACATTCCTCAGTAGGCTCCACAGCCAATGGGGGTTGGACTAGATGATCTCCCGAGGTCCCTTCCAACCCAAACCATTCTGTGATTCTGTGAAATGCAAATACAAGATGAAGTTTGCAGTCAGGGTCAGAAGTTTGAGCGAGGAAGTGTGCCCAAAGCAAACAAATCTGGGAACTGCTGGTCTCCTAACTGTGCCTGAGCTTCAAGTGTGACCTTCATTCTTCTTCTGACATTCTGACGCTACTCTAACATTCAAGGGCTATTTCTCTAAGCCTTGTCCAGAAAAACAGCCTCTTCCAGTGCCAATGCAGCAACGTGACCCCCTGTCCTACAGTTCTGCCAAGACTGCAGTAAGAGCACGAAACATCCTTGAGGCAATCTGTAAGGCAATGAAAACAAGGGAATGTGAACTGCCAGGGCTCCAGCATCAGACAGGATCTTCCTCTTGCCCTCCCAGGCTGCATCTGGGAGCACTTAGAAATTTTAAAAGGTGCTGCCTGGAGACAGGTTGGGGGAGCAGAAAAGAGAAACAATTCTTTGTTTTACTAATACCCAGGAAAATTTAAATTACTGATTTTCTCCTTTCTCAATTTTCAGGCTGGAAAAATTTCCAACTTCTGAAAAATTAAGTCTTACTGCCATTCCATGAAAGAAGTGGAGCTACCAAGTGAAATGCTTGTACAAGCGTGTCTAATTTGATAATGTCAAGAATGGCATTTATTACTAATGGAGGTTCAGAAAAGAAGAAAAAGAAATTATTCCTTCCTGAATGTTTGATTTCTTGAAGTTACATTCTTGTGACAGAATGACTACACTGGTCATTATTTCCTTTCTCATAAAATCTTTCCCAGGATTGCAGGTTAAACCTCTACAACTCATGTTCAAGGGCAAAGAAGAAAACATCACAAGAGTATGATTTTTCTGAAGGGCTTCAAAATTACTTTTATCCATTTAAAAAAATCCAAATAAATCCCCTGATAGGAGTTCTCACAGAAGCATGTCCTCTCCCAGCTGGGTACACAGTAATGGTGAGGTCCTCTCAATATTATTCACAGCAATGTGTCATCTTTAAGTCCACTCCCTGTGATAATGAAAAAGATCTCTGCCTGCCACGGATTTCTCCTCCAGTCACTAAACTATTTGCCACAGAAGAAATCTGTCTCTGCTATCTGTCTCTGCGGATAGGAAATGGTCCGAATATGCCCAAGTATTTTTATTTGACATCTGCAGTTATCTAAGCAATGAAAATAAACTGTGTTCCTCCCCATGAAAGGCATGACATTTCCAAACTGAATGAAATTCTAAACTCGTTGGAAAGCTGAGCTCAGTCCTCATATACACTTGCCAAAACCAGGAGAGAGGTGTTTGAATGCAGGAAGAAACGTCCTCTGCATTCTCTCTCCATAAACAGAGCTGTTGATAACATTCCATGTAAAGAAAAACCTGCTACAAGTTATAAAGAGGAACTAACATTAAAAAAACTTTAAAAGTAGCACCATCTTTGTGCGTGACTTACATTTATCTTGCAAGGAATCATGGGGAACTTCTCCCTGGGGACTTTCTTCCAAGTCTCCATAGTGCAAGACCTTGTGATTAGGTGAAAGTCGACAATACCAAAATTTGTCTGTTAAAATAAACACATTAAACAAGGTCACCAACATGTCTTCACCAGCATTATCAATAGCAGAGGAGGAAGTTTACTCAAACAAGGCACTACAGGGAAGGACAGCCTTTTTTCTTGCAGAAGGAGGAATGTGTGGAGTGTATGGAAAGCAGGGCAGGGACTTTGCTCAGTAATTTTACTTGATTAAATGAAGCTGGCATTAATCTATCATTTTTTTTTTTTATTCACTTAGTCACTGGCTCCCAAAAATAAATACTAGTACGAAACAATTGGCTTAGTTTTACATGGTATTATATACCCTCAAGGACAGAAGACTGGCAAAGTAACCACGGCTTGCAGTGGGCAACTTCAATGCACCCATAAAAGCTTCCTTTGTAGCACCCACTATGTGCAAATTAAGCCCTGTCAGTTGTCTTGTGTGGGACACCCAAAACCTGATACATTTGAAATGTCCCATACTTTATGAAAATTATGACTCATGTCTTTTTTATAGACATGGGAGAACACCCTCATATTTATGGAGGGACTGGACATAACAAACATGCAAACATTCAAAAAGCAGATGTTAACTCCCTTGTCCTGCAGATAACTCAGTGCTTTGCATGGTCACGAATATATGTGTGACTGTGTGACTGTGCAGTTACACTCTGGTTTGCATTTTAGCCCTCCCTAGGAGGTGTATATTTACATCTCCTGCCAACTCCTCCTTTGCAGGATATAATTCTGCTTAATAATATTTGTTCAAATCTGCTCCCACAAAGAACATCACCTTTGCAGAGCCTCGCCACCACGCTGCCTGGTGTGCAAGGGTGCTGCTTGCCAATTCCCTTTCTGAAATGGCAAGAACGAGGTTACCTTTCCTCATCAAAGCACTTTCTGTTAATAAATAGATCACATAATGTTAAACTGTCAAAAATACAATCTTGTTACATCTAAGCTCTAAATCTCCAACAGCTCAGAGCAAGGCTAGATGTTAACATGCCAGTGGTGGGGGACAGAGGGCTTCTTTGGCTCTGTGCTCCTCTGGTTGCTGGCAGCGCTGGTGCTGTGCCTAAGGGACAATTTAGGGGAAACGAATGGAGCCACATTCACACAGATAAAACGCCAGAGGATCTGCAGAACCACCACAGCCAGCATAGATGATCTTGTTTGGGGTGCTAGCAAAGGAAGGACTTCTTGGCCCTGTTAGTAATACCAGCTTCATGGACCCAGCTTCTTTCTAAAAGACACTTGTCCAGTCATTTAAAATGCAATACAACAAAACACAGAGAAAGACAATTCAGCTTTGAATAGCAAAAGTAGGCTTCCTTTTAAATGTCTTTGTCATGGTGGGTAAAAATGTTTGGGGGGGAAAAAAAACTCACACATTTCAAACCACTTTCTGAGTGAGCAGCCCCTTCTACAGAAAGGTCTCAGAAGACCTTACAAACCACTGGCAAAGCTCAAAACGGCAACGGACAAGATTCTGGTTATCTACTTCACAGGCATGCACAATACTGAAAGATTTATGGTAGAGAGCCTGAGATTATGATTTTGTGGTGCACACAGAAAGGACTTCTGAAATATACGCACCCTTGGACTGTAAGCAGTACGTACAAGGTTGCACAGCACAGAGTCCAGAGGAAAACCCCACTTGCAAAGCTTCTGTAGGGATTTGAAACTAGAGCAAGCAGGAGCCCTCATTCAGTAGACTCCCATCTGAAGAGCACACACACAATCAACTCGTTGGACCCTTTGTGTGTCTCAGAAGGATGCATGTGAAACTTTCCTAGGTCCATACCTTCTACAGGGAACTCAACCAGAGCCAAAATCTGATGCTTAAAAAACATGCCCTGTTGAAACTGATGGTTGACCATCATGCCGTTTGCCTACCTCAAGAAAAGCCTCCAGTAAGTGTAGCAGGAGCCTTTCATGTCTAGCTTTAACTGCAACCTCATGCTTTATCAGGCTGTACAAAGGAATATACCTTTCCAACTCTAAGATTAAAACAGTATTTTTTTTCTCAGTAACAGCCAACATAGTCTCACCACCTTCTCAATGACCTGGCCAGGAAGAGGGTGTAACAGAAAAAAAACCAACCCCAAAACCATTAATTTCTTTCAATTTAGCGCAAATGGAGCTGGTGTTATTAGCAACCTCCTAGGGGTTGTAGTGTTTTGGTCACCTTGGTCCTGTTTCAACACCCTGCTCCAATAATAACAGAGGGAAAAACCCCTCAGCGAAAATGTCTTTCTTCATTTTTAGGAAGGAGTGGTTTTATGGGAAGAAACTCTTAGCTCTGAAGGCTTGTGGAGGCTTTTACAGCAGTTCCTCATAACCCAAGGTTAATTAAAGAACTAATAGCCATAGACTGTAGCTTGAAGCTTGTTTGGTACAATTCTCCTGCGGGCTCACTAATAACTGTCATTGTGCCACAGCCTTGTTGTCAAGGGGAAAACCCTTAAATGAAACCTACAAATGGAACCAACAAGGTTCCCTCAGCTGCAGCCACTAAATGACTGCACCAACCAGGCTGAGGAGGATGAGATGTAATCCTTGCTTCTACAGCCACCTCAGCCTTACCAGCTGGGGTGGTTTTTTTCAGCTGTGCATGACCTTACAGTTTATCAGACTTACAGGAGATGTCAGTGCCTCGGAGGGGAGCAGTTTTAAACATCATGTGTGCTACTTTACTGTAGTGTGGGTGCTGAACACAATTTTATTGGAAAAATAGTGTATAAAATAATGTTCCAGTCAAAATAAAAATTATATGAAATTGCTTCCACTGACAAAAAAGGTGAAGAAATCTTAACTACAGAACAGCATATAGGAAGCACCTCTCTCTCAGCACCTCTGCTGTGAGGACAGGCTGAGAGAGTTGGGGCTGTTCAGCCTGGAGAAGAGAAGGCTCCAGGGAGATCTTATAGTTGCCTCCCAGTACCTGAAGGGGCTCCAGGAAGGCTGGGGAGGGACTTCTGACAAGGGCAGGGAGTGATAAAACAAGGGGAAATGGCTCTAAACTGGAAGAGGGTAGATTGAAATTAGACATTAGGAAGAAATTCTTTCCTGTGAGGGTGGTCAGACACTGGAACAGGTTGCCCAGGGAAGCTGTGGCTGCTTCTCCCTGGAAGTGTCCAAGGCCAGGTTGGATGAGGCTTTGAGCAACCTGGTCTAGTGGAAGGTGTCCCTGCTGATGGCAGGGGGTTTGGAACTGGATGATCTTTAAGGTCCCTTACAACCCAGATCTTTCTATGATTCTATGATGAATCTATGAAGTGGCCAGCATTTACTTTCAGATCTAAACTGACAAACAAACAAACAAACAAAACAAGAAGAAAAATCTCTTTTCTGCCATTATGAGAAAGTGGTGTTTATAAAACAAAGAAAAGCTAGTGTCCAAACCCTCCAGAGCTCTTAAACCCAAGTCCACCAAGTTAAACAGCCACAAGAGGCTTTAAAAATGGGATGGATGTTTCCCAACAGACCCTGTACTCCACAGCTGGCAGATCCCTGTGTACTTGCACAGCTGGAGTGGGGCAACTGTCTGTTCAGGAAGGAGCGGAGGTTGTTTTGGTTTTAGGCCTGGCCTTATGAATTTGCTTCAAAGCCTAAGTCCCTTCCTTGAGCTACAGCTCTTATTTTGTATCTGGTATAATTACACTTGCCCCTGTAAAACTCCTCCTCAGGGTAAGGAGCTGTAGGGAGGGCAGTCGCTAACCGCAGCGTCTTTAGAGACCATGTGGGCTTGTGATTTCATTGCCATTTTCTCACACACTACATCATGTAGAATTTCTGGTGAGTCCTTATGTCTTTTAGCTCATTGACCACTGATGCAATCAAATTAAAGTGCTAGAGATTCTTCTTTGGGAAACAGAATTAATAATTCTGGTTTTTAACCTGAAAAGGTTTCAAAGAAATTGTTCTGATTTTCAGATAATTGCTAGAGCAGCCAGTGGGTTAAATATTGTCGCAGATTATAGATGTGGTTAAAAAAAAAAAATCCCAAATAACAAAATCAGCTACAATTTGGCTAGAAGAATAACATTCAAAACCGTGACCAAATAGTAGGGCACAGAACATTTTGCTGATGGGCTACAGATTGCTGGGCCATTCACACAGTGTGTTTTCAAGTGCATTAATGGCCAGTGACTCACATGCCCTTAACAATGCTATCCCAGGTAAAGAAGTGCTGTGATTAGTATAGAAGTGCTCTATAGTTAGATCCTGGGGAGAAAAAAGCTCAGATATGCAGGGACAAAAGTCTGAGAACACACATTTTATCCCAAGATACATTTCAGATTGCTAAAGAAGTTTTTTTCTTCAAAGACAATCTTCCTCACCAATGTAGCAAGAGGAAAAAACTTTAAAATTTATCAGTGAGAACATACGCACTTGTGTAGATTTTAGATATATGGACTCACTCTTTTTCTTTCACTGTGTTCTCTTTCTCTGATACAACTATAGTGACACATTTCCACTCTAACTGCTCTTAACTGCTTAGAGGAAGCCAGAAAGCCCTGCAAATAACTGACCCGTGGCAATGCTGGAGGCATATTTGGTTAATTGGTTCCTCTCAGCAAGTTACACACTCACAGAATATTAATTTTTGTGGTACTACAGAGGGTGGGATGGAGTAGCAGTAGCAAAAAGGCTTGGCAGAAAAAAGACAAAGTATGTGTGTGTGTCTGTTTACTTATCCTAGCAAGAGATGGAAAACCTGCCTTCACTTGATTTTCTGTTGTCATTTAAGCTTTCTCTTTCCAGGTTACTTCCACAGTGTCATGAATTTTTAATTTAACAGTGTGTATCACCAGGCTTTCCTTCCCTTCCAAAAATTACTGTTCAAGAAACCTCATCTTTGGCTGCAAAACCACTTCAGTAAGATGAAATTTCTCTGTAATCTTTATAAAGCTAAAAGGGGAATTTATTTCCAAGAGTGCACCCAGCAACATAAACTACTGTCCTGGGTTTGGCTGAGATAGATCTATTTTTTTTTCATAGTAGCTAGACTAGTGCTTTGGATGTGTTTTGGATTTAGTACGGGATGTGGCATGAGGAGGATGTTGATAATACACTGATGTTTTTAGTTGTTGCTAAGAAATCAAGGACTTGTCAGTTTCCCATGCTTTGCTAGTGTGCAAGTGCACAGGAAACTGGGTGGGAGCACAGCCAGATCCAAAGTGGTCAAAGGGATATTTCATATTATGCAATGTCATGCTCAGGATATAGATGAGGGTTGGCTGGGAAGCTCTTTCTTTCTTCTGGAATTGCGGTTTCAGGATTTTCCCTCCTCTGGGATCGCTAGCCAGGAATGGGCTGGAGCGTTGACCAACAAGTGGTGAGCAACTGCATTGTGCATCACTTGTTTGTAAGTTCTATGATTATGACGATGATTATTATTACTATTATTATACTTCAATTATTAAATTGTTTTTACCTAAACCTACGAGTCTCCTTAACTTTACTCCTCCAATTCTCTCCCTCATCTACCAGGGTGGGGGACAGTGAGTGAACCGCCACATGGTGTTTGGCTGCTGGCTGGTTAAAACCATGACAACTACAAATGTACTGGACGCCAGCATCAGAAGTATCTATTATCCTCAACAAAACACCTTTATCTGCTACTTAGCTCTACTGGAAAAAACAATTTTTGGGGTTATAAAGTGTTTTTCAGGCTTTTGCTTTAGTCTTCTCCCCTTTCTTTTAGGAATTAACTAAGGAAGGAAAAAGCTGAAGAGGTCTGTCTGTCAGCTGATGTCCATGGTCAAGGAATAAGGTGGGGATTTGCAGAGCTTCATGATTTGCTGTTGAGCAATGACCAGAATGGCAGCCTAGATTTTGCTGTTTAATTTCCAACTGATTAAGAATGCTTAATAAAAACAGAGGAGTTAGTGCTGCAGTTTTCCTCTGAAATCTTGCAACGGAAGGGCCATGTATTCTTTGAAAGTGCTAAGGATCCTGCTGGGACAACCATGATATTCCTGAATTTCAGCTACAGAGAGATTCTGCTGATAAAATAATCCTGTGCTGAAACACAAAAGGTAGAGATCTGATTACAGACACCTCACAGCTTAATCTTCAGCATCTTCCCAGTGAATCACCTGTTGGATTGGAGGCTTTCCAATGCCAAGTAATACGAAAGTGTTTCACCTCTTCTCAAAAGGCTGTAAGAGGCTTTAAACTCTCTCCTCATTTTTTTGTAAGTTAATTTTTCCAACTTACTGTGACTAACCATGTGTGTCCTACCACATGTTCAAACAACAGTCTTAGCAGAAGTTTACTCTGGAGTCTTTATCATGGGATAATGCCTGTTAATTATTTTCTAAATGGGCTATGTAATGCTTTCAGCTTCTCCTGTGTAGGGCATGTTCAGGTTCTTCTTGTACAATCTGTAGATTTGCAACATAAGTTCCGTGATTGTGTCAATGGCAAGAAAGAATCATAGGAAAGGTAATAGAAGCAGTATTAAATACTAAAGCAAAACATCTACCTGCTTTTACTACTCTTGCAAGTAGTTTGCCACATGGCATGCAAATTGTGATGCCTCACAGCACTCCCCATTTCTGTTTCAGCTCCATATCAACCTGGATGGACCACAGCCCTTTGAGGACCTTGGTAATGTTTCCTGGCAAGTGAAGTCAGTTGGAGCAGTGGGCCAGTGACAGGGTTCCTGAACCCCCAGGTAGCACAGGACACATGTACATGGAGGTGGTTTCAGGGAGAGGACATGGGGAGGTGGGGTAAGGCTAACAGAAGACACACTTGGGAATTTGGGATTTGTACTATTTTTATCAGGACGTTCAGAGGAATTGTCTGAAAGCTTGACTGTCCCCATGTTTAGTATCACGAGCTAAAGCTCCGGTCCTCCATTCACTTTACTTCCTCTCCTAGTTCTTGACATCACGACAGACCTGGTTTTACAGCTTGCTCTGTGTGGAGTATGGGAGACCCTGAAAGCTGCTTCTGCTTTGTGCCAGCTGTCACTATTTGCTCCTTGGACTGTGCCAGGCACTGTACATACCTAGAAAGGGATCCAAATTGAACGGCTTACATGCCAAACATGCTTGTGTTTACAAACCATGCTTTGCTTCTTCATTAGATTGCACAGTGTAAGGTCTTACTGAGTTTAGTTCAGCCTCATGCATCATCATCTTCTGTAATGGTTGTGTTTGCTCCCTCCCTCCCAGGGGGATAATTTACACTTCTGTTTCAGGGAATACAGGGAGTCTAACATAAAAGCACACACAACTCTTAAGGGTGGAAACATGCCCTTCTAAATGGGGTTGCATCTGACAAAACCCAATATATTTCAGAGAAGATCAAGTTCTTCGACATATGGTTGCGTGTTTTATTTGTTTCCAAAGAATCATGAACTTTTGTGTCCCTGGATAAATATTACATCATTGTAATTAATCTGGTGGCCTATACAATTCACTCCAAGGCATGATACATAGCAACCTTCTCAACTCTGGACCAGAATATTACATTAATTTTTTATTTTTTTCCTTTAACTTCAATTCCACTCATCTAAGTTGAACCAATTTATACTCCCTAAGGCTTTTGATCCTATAAATCATGAACTAACAACACTTTAAGATAAAACAAACAGTCTATCTTCCTCTTGGAGATCTGCCAAAAGAATAATGTTTGCCACAAACCCTGCTCCTTTCCTTCAGCCCTTCAGATTAAGGCTCTGAGAGGAATAAAATAAACAACCCTCACTACTGATAGCCAAACCAAACTATGCATTACTTGAGCTACTTTCACTCGGAGAAGATGCAGCTGAAGGGAAAACATGTATCACGTCTCCCTGTGAAATCTGTATAGAAAGTCACAGTGAAACATTAATGCTCTTT
>NW_010322518.1:79837-84900 GCF_000700745.2 Antrostomus carolinensis
CTGTTTGTAGGCTTGGCAAGAGAGGATATAAAGCTGCATCACATTTTTCTGCAACTCAACCCTTTCATAAAAGCTTTGAAATCTTCCAAAATAACATTAAGGAAAATTGCCTCCTCGTTTCTAAGGAAGGAGGCATTGCAGGGATACCTCACTCTACAAAGAAAGCGGTTTTCCCCAATTGATATGAAAGTCTCAAACATCCACCTCTGTCAGTTCTTACTCTCAGCTTTTGTAACTTTCGTATTCACATTTACAGTGGAAAACAAATGGCAATCTGAATTTTCACAAAAAAAGGGTTTTAAGGGAAAATTTTTTTATACAACTTCTAATTAATCTACTGAATTTACACTATGTCCCTATTATTTTGTACAGAAAAAGAAGCGTCCCTCTCTGCGGGTAAAGGAACCATAGAGAATTTGACTGTACAAAATAAGCTGTAAATCTAACACTGAGCAATGACTCATAGGATTGGGAAAAGAATCTTCTCATGTCAATCAAGTATTCATCTGAAGTACACGAATTACTGATCTAAATGCTTTTTAAAAGTATATTTAAATACCATAAAATATTTAATGTATACGGCAAAATAAGACAAAAACCAAGGACAGGCAGTTCTAGAGGGAGGGGTGCAGAATGACCTCATTGCATATATAAAGGTGGTCCAAGTCTGAAATTCAAGTTCTGGCTACACCAGGTTTCACGTGCTGCTCCTGCAGAGGCAGAGATTTTGTTTTGAGATGAACAAGAAGCCTGGACATCCAAGCAGAAATCAAAATACTCAGTTCAGAGTGCAAGACTGCTGCTTGAGATGTCTGTCAAATGCTGGACTTGGTCCAGATGATCTGTGTGTTGAAGCCAAAACCAGTTTCAGGGAAACATAGGAAATGACACAACACCTCTAACTAAGAGATGCTTTCAGATGCCCCCTGGTAAAAGCAGTCAAGACAGCACTACAACCAAGGATCTTGCCAGTAAAAATAGCATTCCTCATCTCAACTTTTAGATAAAAGTGACAATAAAAAGCCAGACTAGGCAGTCTGATCTGTACCTTGCCGACGCCGACTGTTGAGTTTCCTAAAGCACGTGCCCTCCACAAGTCGATTGAGACGCTGCTGCTTGATCAGTTCTAAGATCTCAGGCTGAATCTTCTCTTTTAGTTCCCTTGGGAAGAGAGAAAGTAGGAACTTGTCAAATTCAATCAAAGACCACCTTCTTTCCTCTGAGACAGAGTCTCACAAGATGTTTCTGCAAGGAGTTTGAAGGAGACAACAGTCACAAGCAGGCCCAGGTCAGAATCTTGTCTGCCCCTGAAAAAACCCTTTTTCTTATAACAAAGAATGGGAGTCAGGATATCTCTGTTGTAGATATCTCCCTGCTACGACATCAGTGTATGACTCAGGCAAGTCACTTATTTGTTTCTTACTTTACTCATCTAAAAATAACGTTTGCTATAATGCATCAACAAGGTTTTTCTGCAGCAAATCATGCTCTTTCATTGTAGGAGCACTGTGAAGCTTATTTGAGGGTCTGTCACCTTTTGCTGCACTATCCTCTGCTGCTATACTCTACCAGCACCATAATTTAGGACAATACAAGAAGGCTAAAACACATTTTGAAATAATTATAAAAAATGGTGAGCAATGCCAATGAGCTAAAATAACGACCAGTTCTATATGCTTGTTCTTAATTCCGCACCATTCAATTAATTCATTATTATTAGAATTTTGTGGAAGACTAACCCATGACTAGGGATTGCTCAAGGATCACTTTTTACCCTTGTCCAGGGGTGCAGAAACCCACAGTGCATTTAGAAACAATATTATATATCCTCCAGAAAATCCATTTTCTTCATCCTACTTTGATAAGAGTTCAACATGTCAAGAACTAGGCAGAAAACGTACGCACATAATACTTAAAGTTTGATTTCATGCAGCATCATGTGGATTCACAGATGTCTGAATTCATCAGTTACATCCTCACTTCGATTCATTAAGAATACATAAAAGACAGGTTTAAACATCAACTCGACAGGAAGCTTAGTGAGATTAAAAAAAATAACTGAATGTGTAGAGGATTTATAAAATATGAAGTGTGTCAGAACCATAATTCTGCGTTGCTGTGCAAATTAGGTAATACCAAAAATCATTCTGTCTGGCACTATGTTCCAGCAATCATCATCAAAAGGAAGCAAAGCTGTGGTATCCCACAGAGACAACAAAAATTTCTCTCTTCTTGAAAACTTGGAGAGCCCAGGCTCTGCTGATTTCCACATTCATTTGGATCTTATACCTTTGATCTGCCAGACCCCCACTGAAACCCCTGGAAGTTCTCTGCTAGAAAGATCAGGTCTTTAAACAAAAACGCTGTCTTTTCCCCAGGTATTAACAAAATGGTTGGAGTTCTTCATACATAACCCAATGCATATTTACAAGCTGTAAAAATCTAGTTGGTCAAAAATCAAGGAACTACAGAAATAGGCCACCTTCTGGAAATATATTATAAGTCCTTTAGGATATTTTTCAGGCATTGTTGTTTCCTCACTGGGAACTAAGATATGAATAAGTTGAATGGTTAAATACTGCAATTAAATGAATTTGGTGCTTGAATAAATGTCTTGCTTTTACTGAGCTGATGAGCTTCCTTATTCCTCAGGTAAGAGCTGGGAGCAGGGGCTGAGGAGAACAGTGCTAAAACACAGTGTAGATCATACAGCAGTCCAGCCACTAAATCTCCATCTGGACTGATTTCAAGACTGGTGTAAACATCAGTTTGATAATTAGGTAGTTTAATTCAGAAATTGGATGGTTATCATTAAATAGGTGTTAAAGATATCATAACACCATAGTTGTAAGACACTACTGAAAAACCAAAAATGCATGGGTCACCTCGCACATTAACATCTCACTGTTTGCTCACAGTATTCCCTCTTCTGTCCTCTAAACACCCCTCTGCCCCTTACAAACCAGAGGAAAAGAAGGATTTTTAACCAATACAAAAAAACCCACATAATCCTCTCTGAAGTACTTCACTGTCTAAGGTAGACTTTCCACAGGAGGAAGGGAGGTAGGAAAGAAGGGACACCTTCTGCCTCCTTGCTGATGTGCTGGAGTCCCTCTACACATGTTCATAGATTTGCTCTCACAACCGTGAAGCTCAGAGGCAGTATTCTCTTCTGTTTTACAGTCCCCATACTTGAACACACAGAGGTCATGGAGACAACTCATTACTCCATGGAGCAACAGTCTTCAGTGACATCCCCTAAGTTCATCCATCCCTTGCCATGGTCACCTGCACTTACTGTCCTCAGCAACTCAAGCCAACACATGGTTACTCTGACCCATATGGTTTTCCACTATTTTTCAGATAATATGACTCCAGATACACATTTGCAAGGTGATCCCGCCACTTAGTGCTCCTCACTGTCAAGATCTCTGTTCCACCATTTCAAGGTGACAGAAATGGGGCAGAACAATCAAATGACAGCACACAGTTAAACAAGACGTGCTTCTTTCAATCTTTACATTTCCTTCAAAAAGCCATCTGAAGGCAAGGGAGTTCAGTTCCTCAGAGTCAGTGTCTAAAGACAGGAGGGTTAGAAAAAAAACCATCTCTGTACAAGAAACAGGTCCTCCTGCCTAATTTTAAAATCAAACAGGAACAAAGAGCTAAAGGAGGATCATAAATGCAAATAAGTTTTGCAAAAATGTTATTTATTATCCTTCGGATGACATCGGCTTAACAGTTTGTGCCTTGTGAAGAGAGAGATAACAAACTCAGAAAGTCTAAGGCAGCAGTGGCTTTAAAAATTGCTGTTAGTTTCCTACTGTGTTCCTGTCACATAAGTGGCAAAAGTTAGTGGGTTGGTGAGACAGAAGGGTTGAGAGAACCACGCAGTAATATATACGATCGCTAATTTTCTGATGTCAGCACTATAGGCAAGACTGACATCAGTTACTTGCTTTTAAAATAACAGACCTGAATTGTCAGCAAATCTGAAAATCAGTAGAAATAATTTTTAAATCATTCAAATGATACTAATTGTTCTTCAGCACCAGCTACACCTGTCCCCAGCTTTCACCTTCCCAGCTCATAGCCAAGATTCTTCCTTGTTAGCTGTTTTCCTTCCAGGATGGGGTATATTACAGACATTTAAACCATTACAACACAACAGAAGAGTAATCCCAGACCTGTTTTCATGTGTTTTGTCCCTTTATTTTTCTGGCTTGTAGCTATGCCCTCTCCTGATAACTTCATGCAATCAGGGCAGGCATTAGTGACTCCTTCTAACACTGCAGAGAGATCTGTAAGATATAAATCCGAAAAGCATCCACATCCCTCCCTCTATTTCCCCGTATGTCACTGATTTTCACACAGATGTTGCTCAGCAATGGCTCCCTAGCTGACACTAACTCTCCTTTAACCAGCAAGTCTCCACTTGGATGTCAGATATTTATCCAGTATTAACCCACCTCTGCTGCCATTTAATGTGCCAAGGAGATCTCTGGTCCTCTACAGGCCCACAGGATCCCTAGACTCCTCCTTCCACAGCCATTCAAAATGAACCAGTGACACTTTATCATTTCATTGTGGAATGGTAGTTTGGATGATCAATAACAATCCCGGAATCTTGAATTGATTCTGTTCTGAAAGACTTTTTATTTTCCCCAAATCAAAAGTGGAAATTGAAAAAAATCTTCATCTCACGTGATACGACAACGCTCACATAAAAGAAACAAGTAATCCTTGCAAAACAAGGTGGTTGTAGCTATGAGGATCTAAGGCAACGCTTTCCAGCTTACATTCAAATCCAATTTAACGGAAACTTCTCTCATCCAGCATCTTGAAAACTTAACACTTCAGTGCTTCATACAATGAACAGCAGAAGAAAGACTTCTTAAATGTTCAAGGCAGGAAAAAACCATCATCTGATTGCCATATTCTCCGGCAGAATTAAACAGTGCCTGCTGACTTTACATTCACTGCTGCGTGTGCAATCTCTTTTAACATATCTGCGAGGCTCTAAAATATCCAGCACAGCCATGATTGCTCTCTTCACTCACAGT
>NW_010322518.1:84930-87997 GCF_000700745.2 Antrostomus carolinensis
TGTACCATCTACGCAATTTGAGAGAGTTCAGTACAGGGAATCAAATCAAAGCGGAAGATGAAAGAACCGTTTCTTTTCACAGTCAAGAATAAGTGATCATGGATGCAATCAAAATGCAAATGCACAGAGTTAAATCTCTGCAAGTGCAGTTGTGATTGCTTAAACAACTTATCGATTTACTTAGCCTTTATAACCTTTAGGCTTAGCCTTTGTCCTGAAGTCAAAATGAGACTCTGGAAATACTTCAGCTGCTTTTAACTGCTTGTGTTGGCTGTTTCACGATAGGGAAGGAGATGCTGCACTGTGGCAGCAACTAGCCAGAGTGATACTGGAAATAAAAGAGCTTGCGGAGGACACTGGCAAGTTTCACGAGGCTGGGAGATGGTGCTAGAGAATATAAATAGTTGACCCATATCATACTTAAAACAGTTGACTCATAAGGAAAGCAGGGAAAACGAGAAGCTTTGGTGACAAGCTTAGCAGTACTGAGCAGCTTTGAACCACTGAACGTTGCAGGGGATTGGCAGGGGATTTCTCAGCAGCGTAATGATGCAAAACTGACTGGAGCCATTTGTAGCTTTTTAATTGATGCATTACTGTGAGTGACATCAGTTCTAATTGGGCATTAGGTCCAATCTTCTAATACACTGAAAACATAAAAGACGCATTCCCCCTTTGATCCACATGGGTATGATTAAAATTTAAGTGTGTAATTCCACTTAGCTTATGCTTCCGCTGTTGCCCTGCTGCCCCTGGAGTAATGTGTCCCCAGAGCTTCTACTTAGATATCTGTATCTTTTAGAAAGAAATCAAAAAGAACATCCTGCTTCTGAATCCTGAAATGCTCTAAGGTCCAAACCCTTCTTTATATCTTTGCCTTGTAAAGGAGATTTGGAAAATCACAAGCCATTCTGCTTGAAACATGGTCAGGATTTCATGACGTTTCCGCTGATGCTTCTCGAGTCCTCACCATTTCTCAGCTGATCTGAAAAGGTTCCTGCTAATCTCAGAACATCGTTTGTGCACCACGGAGGCTGCATCTGTCCTGTGCTATCAGTTTAGTCACAAGCCCAGACTTGGTCCAGAGCCAAATGCAGCCTCCATTTTTCACAGAACAGAACAAAGGGTATTCTGAGAAACGGGAAGGAGCTATGGTGGCTATATCAGTATTTAATACTTTGCAGTTAACAAGAAGGAAATGAGAATCCCATTGGCTAGCTGCCAGATATTTTACCATTCACAAATAAGTAACTGCTTGTTATTAACACCAAAGATAATGCCATAAACAAAACCAGTCATACACAACACCACTCTTTTGTAGAGCCAGTGTGTATTGGCTTCTCTTGGGCTTCTCCCTGTCTCACTCCAGAGAGAGCTTCACCCCTTGGACGAAGCAACCTACCTACACTCACCTGGCTGGGGCCTTGCTTTGAATACATCCTTACAGTTCAGATCCTACTCGTAGTAAATCTTGCAAACCTGGCCCAACAAAGCTGAGCTCCACTCCATCCACTCCTACAAATCTAATAGCTATGTATTTGAGGAAGTCTTCTAAAATTTAGTTTGATGGTAAAAGCAACATTGAATTCTGTGCTCTACACCTTCATACTTTTCATTTCATATACAGAAGTATTTGTTTTTAGATGGTGGCCATGTGCAGCTAAATCCATCTGAGGAGAAGTGACATTTGGAATTTTTAAAGATAAAGTTTAAAGACAGAAGATAAAGTTGTTGTGTTCACTACAGGCACCAAAACGCAGCCTCACAGTCATGCAAAGCTAGGAAATGTCAAAGCATTGTTCCGTACAAATAAGCCATGTGAGACCCTGTAGGTAGATTTGCTGAATCCGGTTTAACTGAACTCAGAGAAAAAGTTATGATTCCCAGAAGAAGAAAACATAATGCACTTCAAGGAGATGCTGCACTACTGCTATTGAGCACGGCTCCCTGGACAGCTTTCCTCCCTGGGTTCCCCCAGAAGAGCTCACAAATGTCATTCACATTTGTTAATCTTTCCATGCAAAAAACAAGTGGGAAGAGAAGACAGTACTTACAGAATTGGACGAGACTGGAAATCTTCTTGGTTCATTCTTTCAGACTGGCGTATTTTCAGTATTTCTGTGTAACTGAGATTCTGAAGTTTGCTCTTGAACTGATCCAGAGAGCTAGGCTTGGTAGTGAGCGCTCTCATTATCTGTTCTTTCACAACCTGCATTACCTGTGGTGGACAAGGAAAGAAAAAGAAAACCTTTATTAATGCTTTCTGCATTTTTGTTTCAAATCTTATTCTGGGTCACAGTAAGGTTTCAAGGTATAGGAGATGATTAGTAGCATGTGGTCTCAAGACAATTTTTCAGTAGCATAATCAGAAAATAAGCCAACTTCTGACAGGGCATCTCAGCTTACAGCAAAAGCTCATCTGCTCTGTACCAAGAAAATTACTTTTCTGGGGGGTGGGGAGGGTGTCATTTATTGCTTTGCTGTCTCCCTAGACAGCTAAGTTACAATTGCTGGTGACAGGACTTTAAGTCCTGCTCTGTCTGTGGTTTGCATGCTCATGGTAGCAGTAGTGGGGCTCTTCTGCACTCTGAGCAGAGATGATGCTCCTGTCATGTTGGGGCTAGGCACACATACAACACCAGAAAAAAGCTGTGAAATCCTAAGGAGCCGACTGAGATCGCAGATGCACATCCTGACTTCTGCCAGCAAAACCCAGGCGAAGTGCACAAGCTGCAGGGGCCAGTCTAACTGCCCACAATGAAGACTGCAGAGAGTTCTTCAGGTCCTACAGCTCTCCTGCTGAGTCTTAGAGCTGCTCTCCTGACCAGAAGGTAGCAGCACAAAGCTGCTAACTGTGGCCTGTTTCCTTTATTCCTTATGCTCAAAGGCGATGGCACACACTGAAACACAGGAGGTTTGCTCCCAACATCAGGAAACACTTTTTCACTTTGAGGGTGACCAAGCACTGGCACAGGTTGCTCAGGGAAGTTGTGGAGTCTCCATCCTTGGAGGTACTTAAAAACCATCTGGACACCATCCTGGGCAACTGGCTATAGGTGGCCCTGCT
>NW_010322519.1:0-44711 GCF_000700745.2 Antrostomus carolinensis
AACTCTATCCTAGCAAAACCAGGACACTGTCTAATTTCTGGACTGATTTTCTATTGTTTTTCATCTGGCGTATAGTCATTTTCAACAGGACAATGTTTACAAAATGATAGCAAATTAGAGACTTCTGTGAAGCTATAGCTTTGGTATTATTTTGCAGCTACTTTCACTAAGTTAGAATGATTCTATAAAGTAAAACTCTACACCTTTTTCTTGAAAAGAAAGCTTTATGCATGGCCTGTGAAATCTAATTAGCATATATCTGTTTTAGTCATTAAACTTTATCTCTTCCAAATCACTAAAGAATTTGCAGAATCCTGCAAAATTCAAATTTTAAAAAGTTAAATATAAAGCAGAGTAATTTTATTTTAAAAAAAAAAAAAAAAAAGATATTTTCATCGACGAAAGGGACTAAATCACGTTATATAAAAAGATACCAGGAAGCTCCTCTAGGTGTTTGTGTGTTTGAGAGTGGGGACAGAGATAAAGCCAAACTAGAATTAGGAAGAGAACCATATGAAACAGAGACTACAAGGAAGGTTGGATGAAGACCCTTGAAAGTTGTTACTTTTTAAAATGAATGAACAATCAATTCATTATAAGAAAAGTAGTATTACAGTCAAGATCCATTTTGCATGTGGAAGTATTAGCAGAAAGTATGCATTAAAAGGTGGATCACTGAGCTGCTGAACTGGAAATTAGTGTGGGACCCTTCTCTTCACCCCCTTGACACTGAACCTATTTAATCCACAGACATAAATCATCACAGTGGTCTTTGGATTGCTCCACTTGTCTGACCTTGGGTATTAGTATTATGAAGTAGATGAGTGCTGACTCAGTATCTACTGCCTTTGTTTCTTCTAATGCATTTGCAGGATGATATTCTGAAACCAGTATGACAAAGTTTTTTAGTATCATTTTTTAAAATTGATAAACATTGCAGAATCCTGATAATACTCCATTTAGCAAAAAGGTCTGTATCGAGTCAAGTTGTATAGCATGGGTTGTATATTATGGTGCAGAAACCAATTATTTCTCAAGAGAAAATGGGGAAGCAGGTCTGAAATACATGAAAAAGCCCCATGTTTATGTCTGCCTGCCTTAATATTAGACCAGTGTCTTGTGCAGCAAGTCTCTAAGGAACAGTGATGCCATTGTTTTGCTGAAGATGGTACTTCAAGTAGCTCATGCTACTAAACAATGAGGAGCTATACAACTCAATAGTTTATCTTCAGTTCAGTTTGTTTGTGTATATTTACATACTCAAGGGTGTGCAACCAGCAGTGTTACCACAGTGATGATAAAACAGTAGATAAAAGCCTATAAAATTGTTCATCTTTGGCCTATAAGAATACTTTGCTTTGTAACCTGACAGGCAACAGCAGCAGTAGCAGCAGCATCAGTTGCATCAAGAGATTTCAGTGGTGTAGGGGGATTAGGAGAACTCCTGGAAAGTTCTTCAGAAGCATCAAAGTTGAGCTCAAAGAGTGCTAAAGAAAGAAGAAACAGAAGGAAGAAAAGAAGACAGAAAGAAATGGCTGAAGTAGAGGACAAAGGAGATATTGATAAGTTCCCCAAGTCTGAGTCAGAAGACAGTATCAGAAGGAAAAGTTTCCGATTCTCCACAGAAGGAAGTCAACTGACATATGAAAAAAGGTTCACATCTCCCCACCAGGTACAACACTCTTTTTAAATTAAATCACATATGTCTACTCTAATTTGGTTTTGAGTGACGTTACAGCAGCTTTACATATTAGAAATTATGTAAAATATGACTGAAGGAAAAAAAAAAAACAGTGGTAATACTGTTAACAGTGTGACACTTTGACATGGTTTGACCCATTCTATTAGCAAAGTGATAAAAGAACGATGATGCCTGGTCTGAAAAAGCTACATTTGCATGTCTAAGGAAGTGAAGTAAAGTTTATCATAATTAAGAAGAATGACCAAATTGTTTTCTGGATAAGAAATAAATAAAATGTAATAAAATCAAATTATTAAATCTATCTCAGTTCCTTTGAGAAATATTGTAAAAGTGTATTTCCAGTGTAATAAAATGTACTATTAGTTTTGGGCCAAAGCCACTCCAAAAAATCTTTGATTAATTGGAGTGGGCTTAGAGTCAGGCTGATAACAAGGTACTGCAGCCAAAGATCTCATTTTAGACTTTACAGTTCTGTCTCACTTAGAGATATTTATATGTGTCCATAGCTCATAGATGAGGATGAGTGACTTGACCACACTAAAGAAGAGTCACTAACAAACTCTGAGCAGTAAACAATTTCTGACTGCTGGTCTTGTGCTTTAACTGCTGGATAAAAGGCCTCTCCATCATCTAGTCTAAATTCCCTGATGCTGTTTTAAATACTTCTGGTGAAGAGACTGATTAAGGAATATATTATGTTTATATTAAACGCATTTTTCAGTGCACAGAAAAAAATACTTAATACAGAAGCATGTGTACCAAGGGGAGAAGAATTTGAGAGAGAGATTCATAGATAATAAATGTTCTGCAGATTTATTAACATACAGTAAGGCATTGTTGCATGTATTTCTTCATACCCTGAAACTCTCAGAAAACTTTCATACTGGCAAGTGTCATGAAGAACTGTGAAGCTTCCACAGAAACTTAAGAAGCTTAGGAAAGCAAGGCATTTCAAATGACTTGTGATAACATTAAAATTAAATGTTAATTCATGTTGTAGAATAAATAATTAGCATCCATTAAAATAAAGTGAAAACAAATATTGTATATGTCTTAGATTTGAAAGAAAATAAGGAAATGGTGCAATAGACAGGAAACAGCTCATCTTCAGACATCATGAATTACACAGCAGAAAGGAAATAAGTGACCATCTGAAACAATTTTTTTTTAATTAATTTAAAAATTTAAAATACAGAGATTAGTATCAAGGAAATAATTTAAATGAGGATAATTTTTAATTAAAGACTGTTTTGGTAATTGTTTTTGCAGTTGTAAAAATGCTCTGGGGAAACACTGCCTGGATATAACAAATAAAATGGAGCTGTCACAAGAGTGGAAAGATTATGGGCAGTAGAACTGGTAACGGAAGAGCTGGTTTGTCTTGTTAGCCATGCAGTTAGCTCCCTGGTGAAACAGCGTGGCAGAGCATGAAACAGCATGGTAGAATGCTAAGGGGAGATAATCTGCTCAATCAGCCCCCTGTAGAGGTTCTGTCCTTTGACACAATATTCCATGTGCAAGTGAATGATGCAGCCTGTAAGAAAAGCCAATGTTTCCTTTCAGACCTTACTTTCCAGGAGCATGTATAAGCATATATTTCTGCCTCTACATGTGTTAGAATTGCAGTCATTTTGGATTATATCTTTTTTTCTCAATCCAGCAGGGACTTTCAGAGCAGGCATTACTCCTCCTAAATCCCTGAGGGGCCTGATTCATTTAGCTGTGCTCAGAGCATGATAAGACATATTGGAAAGATTGGACAGCAAACAAAACATAGCAGCTGTGGAAACATTCTCTAAAATACAAGGGTAGCAGTGGTAGTCAGATGAAACCTAGTGAGTGTGTGATTTTTTTGAAGGACTGTAGGTTGGACAAACACATTTACAAAAAAAAAAATATGAAGTGTGCAGTAATTTACCACTTTGTCAGAATTTAGTGCCGTGCTCTATAGCAGCTAGAACTTTTTTTTTAGATAAAATTACCTTTCAGCATAAGCAAAACAGCACTTTTTCTCCAGCCAACTTTACATAAATGGGTTAGCAAACACATTTAACTGATATTCTTCAAGTAACTCAGCCTGAGGCTGACAGCCAGCATAGAAAATTTCAGCCCAAATTATTAAAATTTGGTATAGCTGTAAGAGTAGAAAAAATACATCTCATAATGGTAAATACCTGCCAGCCTTTATAACGGGGAGTACTACTAATTCTACTCACATATTATGTGCGTATATGTATAAATCTGAGTATGCATATACAGAGGCACATATATATTCATATATGTATATATTTAGTATTTGGTTTTCACAGTATTAACATAGGCTTATATATTATAGTGCAGTTTTCATTTTCACTTTAATTATCCTGGGATAAAAATCACTGCTATTACATATGAGCACCTTCCACCTGCAAAACTAGTGAAAAATCAAGAATCATCTCAAATCAGGTTTTTGATGTACCAAGATGCAAAGATTTGTATAAATGCAGAATTGAAGAAAGCTTAATGCAAGGTTTCTTTTTTCCACAATTAGTACTCATTTTATTTATTCATGAATGCTGTTAATAAAATATGTAGCAAGGCAGAACATTCCATTAGCCAGCTTCTACTGTAATTAAAAGATGAATTACCAACAACCACTGATTTATTTTTCTCATTTGTAAGAGGATATCTTTAGGTAACTGTTTCCCTGGTGCTTTCTTGCTTGTTCTGAGCTGCCTGATGGCCAAGTGGTACCTTCTGGTAGGTGTGTAGTTTGCTGTAGCCCCCAGAGTGCTCTGCCCAAGGGTGCTACTAGTCATGTTCACACTGTACCTCCAGAGCTTCCTCAAGCTGTTGTCTCTGTCTTCTAGTTTTAGAGTACTGTGTATGATGTTCTCACACTAATGAGCTTATTGTGAAGATGGCAGACAAGTTTGTTACATCAACTTAGACTGAATTTAATACCAAACTTAACATCACTTCTGCCTCTATCAAATAGAATAGAAAAAAATGATTGGTGAGTGTTATCAGTTGTTATCCCTAGGAATCCATCGGACGAAGAAAGGAAGTAAAATATTTTTAGCTTTGTCCTCTAGTAGAAGGAATAAAAGAAAAATAACTGCAAAATCTTGATAGTGATGTTGAGAACTGTGTCCAGCACACCCATGGGTCCATACCAATTCAACTTGCCTTCTTTGCTCAAAACTGACCAACTTAACTTATGTCTTCTGCACAACTTTTCCTCCTTCCTGTTACTTTACTTCAAAAAGGATTTTTCCCCTCTACTTCAGGTCGCCTAATGAGCACATGCTCCTAATGGACCTACTGATACTATTGAAGAATAAAGTGACTATCCTTCCTTCAGCACTGTAACTATTCTTTGAAAAGCCAAGACCTTAGAATTTCAGTTTTAACACTCTTTTGGTTTTGTTTGTTTTAAATCTTTTACAGTCTTTGCTGAGCATTCGTGGTTCCCTGTTCTCACCAAGGCGCAACAGCAAAACAAGCATTTTCAGTTTCAGAGGTCGTGCAAAGGATATAGGATCTGAAAATGACTTTGCTGACGATGAGCACAGCACTCTTGAAGACAATGAGAGCAGAAGAGATTCTCTCTTTGTTCCAAATCGACATGGAGAACGGCGCAACAGTAACATTAGTCAAGCGAGTGTGTCATCTAGAATGGTACCAGCCCTTCCAGTAAATGGGAAGATGCACAGCTCTGTGGATTGCAATGGAGTAGTTTCCTTGGTTGGAGGACCTTCAACTGTAACTTCACCTACTGGTCAGCTTATAATAGAGGTAATTATAAGTAAAACAGTAATTATTACAGTTTGGTTCAGGCATGGAATTTCTTCTTACTGCTCACCTCCACTTGTCTTATCATTTCTTAAAGCTGTGAAAAATAACTTGCTATAGTTTCTAAGTAATAAAACATAAGGGGAAAAGAAGTCTCCAACTTCCTAAGTCTGAGACTCAATGAAGTGTTATATTCTCCTTGCCTTCAGCAGCAGATCTGCACATAGAAAGCAAAAAATACAAATTGAATTTGTACATAGTTTTGCCTCGCAAACGAAGGTAGACATTTGATATACAACTAAGGATATAAGTTGTAAATATGTATAGGAAAACACCTGCAAAATTAAGCAGGATGGAGTTACTACTCACATGATAGTTAATAGAAATACCTTTTACTAAATTTAGTGAAAGAGATTTTTTCACAACTTTAATGAGAAAAATATGCACAAATCCTCTGTACCTTTGCAATTACACTACATTTCAATCCCCGTTTCAGACTTTTTTAGAAGCCATACAAAACAGAGAGGACTTGCATATTCATTGCAAGAATATATGACAAATTTTGTATAAGCATTGTGGTGGGTGAGAATTAGGTAGAAGAAATAATAAATAAGATGTGATTTTTTTTCTTATATAAAATTTTCCGACCATGCTTATCAGGTTAGGAATGTAGTATATAGTATTACAGAGAGATAATTAATTCCTAGAATTATAATCATGTTTCTTGTATCAAAGTTACTTTCTTTAATAACAGTTCACTTCTTCCTGTACTTGCACTTTAATTACTTAACATGACAAGATGCTGGAAATTAAGGTGACAGGTTTCAACTTTGATAATTTTTTCCTGAAAGAATAATAATATTTATTAGCAAAAAGATACCTAACAAAAATTTTGTTCACTCAGTAATTTAAATGAGAACCACTTTTGGTCCCACATTGCCTTGGTATTGTGTCCCTCAGTTGATTATTCCTAGCACTGTACAAAATTCCCACTGAGTTCCTCAATAAAGAACAAAGACATTACTACAGAAACAGAAATCTTCAGTGTGTAAGGAAAGCCTAGTATGCTGCACAAAGCTGTTTTTGATTATCACTACAATATTTATACAGTAAATATCATTAACTGGCTGTTGAAAGAAAGTTTTAATGCCTCAGTATTTCATTTACAGGGCACCACTACAGAAACAGAAATAAGAAAAAGAAGACTGAGTTCCTATCAAATTTCCATGGAAATGCTGGAAGATTCTGCTGCAAGACAAAGAGCAATGAGTATAGCCAGCATACTTACAAATACAATGGAAGGTATTTGAGACATTTTATCTGACAGGCAGTTCAGCGAATTTCTGCTAACTATATGTACAGAGCAATTCTTTACATAATTTCCATTGTAAATGTATAACTGGACACGTGAAATCTCTGAACATCAGATACAAAGGCTTTTGAGTGTTTCTAAGATAACTGACACATTCTAAATGCTTAGTCATTTATTTTGCAAGGCACCACACAAAATATTACTCTATTGAGTGGACTAACAGAGTAACAGAAACAAAATAATCACAGCTAGGGGATGGCCGGGGATGGCCCCAAACAGAGAATCCAGGGATCTTCTCCCTTTATCAACAGGAAAAATAAATTAAGATACACAAAGAATTGCTGTGATAAAGGCAGTGATATGCTAGCACAGTCATTTCCCTTAGACTTAAAATCCAAGGATAGACTACAGGAAATTGGAATGCAAAATGTAGTTTTAAAGAAAAAAATGAACTGTAATCAACCTTTGCAATGCACATGAACTGCCTTCCTTAACTATTTTTTAAATTTTCTTATGTAAATATAATAAAGATTAAAAATTATTATATTTACTATATGAAAAAACATACATTGTTGGAATTGTTTTGCCTATTTAATGGAAACTGAGTACACCCACACTTCATATATATGCCATTAAAATATTTTTATAAGCTTAAAGGATCTATCTACTGGCTACTGGCACAGTGTGACAGCTGTTACTCAGACAAACCCTGAGGATGTCCTACAACACATATTCTAAAAGGACAAGAATTACTAAGAAATTTACAGATTACTTCAAGTCAGAATTGAAATATACTTTTTAAAGCGCGTTCTTAAGCCCTTTGCTCTCAGATTAACCAATAGACCCCAAACTAATTGTGGTCAGAAATATAAGGCTTATATCGCCTGTTTCCTTCTAAAGGTATTCACAAACCATTCTCACAAAAATATTGTTCTGAGTTTAGTGCAAGCGTGAACTTATGGTACCTCTTGATTCTTGGTGTGCAATTCTTAGTTCTCCTCCCAGGTACAGAGGATACCTGTAAATGTAAACTGTGTCATCCTGATAGTCACCTCCTACCCATGTTTGGTTTCCATTGTTTCAGAAGTTGCTGAGCGCAAGCAATGGAGTCTTCCATGCCAAGTCAGCATCCAGTGTGAATGGCCACTTTTGTCCAAGGCCAGTCCCATCCTACTTCTCAGTATTCCGAGTTACATGTTCAGAAATGTGATTATTCCACCCAATCCAGATATTCCTCTGGAAGTACTGTCTTAATTATGGTTTATAAAGATTATAGAAGACTTACGCTACTTAAATACCATTTTCTGCCTGGAGGCTACAGTCTGATGTAATGGGAGAGCTTGTTAGTTTCAATGAATTTGAGAGCTGTGGCAAATGACCTTTTAACTTTCCGTAATTCCACCCATATAGGACAATATTAGAGGCAAAAATCAATCCATTGTTCTTCAAAGTGGAGAGTTTGTCCTTAAATGGCCAAAGACTAAAACCTGCTTCACAAATACTGTAAAACAGCATGTTTGCTGTTTTAGCAAGATCACCCATAAGTGTCACCATGGTGGACGCCTCCCTGTGCTCTAAGGGATGTCTGAAAACATGCAAAATTCAGATTTTGGTTGATGCCACTATGCAGAAATTTTATTGAAACTGTTGTGTCCATTACTTACATATTTTGTAGATCAAGTATTTCTCACTTAAGCAAATATCAATCTTCCTTCTGGGCTGTCCTCAAACAACCCATTACATTAGGCATTCATCCTTGCTATTATTAACTCAGTAGAAGTTACTATTCTTCTGTAACTTCGACAATATTGACAGTGAAATTGAAAAAAAAATAGTTTGCAAAATTCTAATTGAGAGCAGAGTTGTTCTGCTAATACTAATATTGTTCTGTTTCTCAATTGATAGACATTGCAACTGTATAAGACATTTCCAACAAATTCAAATGATAATGTTTAAAATAAAAGGCAGGCATTCTGTATATCAAAAATATTGATTCAAATAAGCAATGATAGATATGCGCACCGAGTCACTTATCTGCTGTGATATTGTAGTGGTTCAGTGTAGTAGCAAATACAATACTTCTAGTAGCTCAAATCAATATGTGTACACATGTTACATACTTAACACAAAAATTTTATATTTTATGAAACTTACACAAATTATATGCATCAGTTCACTGACAACAGAATCATGTTAACTTTTACTATCCAAAATTAAGATATCTGCTGTAAGCAAGTCAACTAACCTAATTAAATGTCTATATTCTCGCTATTGTCATGGGAAAGAGACAAACACATTTATCTCTTTAGATAAATGTCTGGGATGATTCATTCTTTAGAGATAACTTCACTGTCCACTGGTTGTAGAGGAGCTTAAATAAATAGATTTGCTGCTTAACTTTAAGATGGCTAAACATAGGTGAGGGAAATCTCATGTTAGTGTGAGCTGTTTATTTGAATGATTTCATCTTTTATCATATTTTAAACAAGAACTTCCAAAGGATATAACTGGAATATTCGTTACTTGTTTCTTTTTTTTTTTCTTTTTTTTTTTTTTTTCAGAGCTTGAAGAATCCAGACAGAAATGCCCACCATGCTGGTACAGATTTGCAAATACTTTCTTGATCTGGGATTGCTGGAGTCCGTGGTTAAAAGTAAAACACGTAGTCAATTTAGTTGTGATGGATCCATTTGTTGATCTTGCTATAACTATTTGCATTGTTTTAAACACCTTGTTTATGGCCATGGAACATTACCCAATGACCGAACAGTTTAGCAGTGTCCTTTCTGTGGGGAACCTGGTAAGTAGTTTGTCATGCACTACTTGGTGTAAAAATAACCTTTTCTAAAAACAGAAATGCATTGCATTGGTTTTAAATTTATTCCACCTTGGTTTTTATAATCAGTTTAGAAACTGTGTATATAATTTTCATAGAGAAAGTGATTTTTGCTGGAGCCTTTAACTTTCATGAATCTGTTTTGTGACTACTATAATGAAATAACTGAGTATGTGTGGAAGTGCAGTCTTCACTGAATTGTCAGATTTCTTAAGGTCTAGCTTGGGTTTTTTCTTTAAAACGCTAAGGTAGATTATCTGATTTTCACCATGGTACTGATATTCCATCACAAAAAATATTTTTATTTCGTAAGAAATATTTGGACGACAGAAATATTCAGATGTCAGAATTTCTCTGAATTTTTTTCAGTTACACTACAATGAAAGTACATTAAATGCTGTAGTACATTTCCATATATTAGGAAATATATAAGTACATTTCCAAATATTAGTTAACTAAAAAATACTTATTAAACTAGAAGATTATTGTTTCTTCTCTAACAAAAATAATTTTGTATATTTAAGTTCATTAGGGATGCCTTTCCTGATTTTTAACCTGATCCAGAGATTTAGGGGTACATGCAATTCCTTTTCGGAGTAGATGCCACCTAAATGTGGCATAACACTTATATGTTCTTGTATGTTTCTCTCCATTTGCTTCTAATGCTCAGGAAGTAGAGGGCTGACATTTGCAAGTGTTTGTTTCAGCAGAGTCATACATTTTTAATTTTTTGCCAGTTCACATAACTACCAATAGTTTACACAGAAGTCTGGATTGACTCACACAGTATGCAGTCACGAAAATCAAAACCAACCAATTGTTCTGAACTAACCACTCAAAATGTTTAGTTTTGAAAAGTCTGATAATATTTAAATGGAGCAGTAATAGATTTCTCAGTCAGGGTATGTTTTAAAGTCTAAATATTTTCCTTATATATACTGATAATACATCCTATGACCTTTAAAAAAAATAAAACTAAAAATGAAATTTAGTACCGGCGCGTTCTTGTGTGCATTATGATTTCCTTTCTCCTGGACAAAGATTTAATTGTTGGCATATTCTTATACTCATCACAGATTACAGAATAGTGAAAATGTATATTGAATATGTCTGTCTTATTGTTAGAATTATTTCTCTCCAACTATTTATACTTAAAGATCTCCTGCTTTTTCCCATCTCATATTTTTATTTTTTTTTATGATAAGCTATCAACAGCCATATTTTTAACTACCTTTGTAACAATCCAGTATCCTTAATTAGGATTATATATATGCAGTGAATACTATTCCTCCTGGTTTCAATTAGATTCTCTGTTCCTCACTGTATTAATCTATTAACCTTAATTTTGTGACTTCCATTCAAAATATGTTAATTTACTCTTTGCTTGTGACATCACAGTCTGTGTGAGGATAAATATGATAAATATTACTCTGTCTTTCCCATAGCATTTAAATGAGAAGGAAGAAATAGTTCTAAAATTCAATGATTCCTTTACATAATACTAAAATTATTTCAATATTCCAAAGTCCTACGTAATTATAAGAAAAACTTGCGTTTACATCTGTTAAAATGTATTTTTGTGGATTTGGGGATGCAGTTATGCTTTAGAAAAGCTTCTTCTTAAATTAAAAGGTAATCCTGAGTGTTGTTAGATAGTGTTGTAAAAAATCAGCTGTGCTTCCAGAAACTTGCTGTAGGAGTACTGAGAACAAGCTGGGTAAAAAACTATCACAAGGAAATGGCAGAGTACATTGGTGTACTTTTGGAATATCTAGGATATTCGAGTGTTGTGCAGAATATTCATATGTTTTTAGTGGTTTTGCATTATGCTCCTTAACTTCTTTATTATGCTGCACAAACCACTGATCACTACCTATTGCAAGAAAGTGTTGGGTTAAATTCTGAACTCTAAAACACTAAGCCACCTCTATAGCCTTACAAAAAGCCCAGTGCAAGAAACCCCAGCTTCCCGTATATTCCACCCATACTCTTCAACTCTGACCTAAAAGACAGACCTTAGAGAGTCTATCCTTAGAGAGTCTACCCTTAAAGAGGTTCTTCTAATACTTCTGTTTAGACTATGAGCAAGGAAAAAAAATCGCTGTCCAGTTTTCTTCTGCTTTACTGGGACTGTCCTCTAGAAACAAGACTGAAAACTGGATGATATCACATCATCTGCTGGATGGATAGCCCAGCACGTCAGTCAAATATGAACCGGGGCTGAGCTGCTGACTGGTGAATAGCTTTTTATAGCTTTACCAAACTTCTGCCCTCCTGTATCTGCCCTGATTTAGGAATTTGTTTTTAGTTATCAGTTTTCAGTGTTTAGAGATACTTAGATGGCATTTGGAGATGGCAATCAGCTGTTTTATATAGTAACAGGTAAAAGTAACAGGTATGAGAACTAAATCTGGGTTAGAAAAATTTACTCAGGTATATAAATTTCTCATAACAACTCAAGTAATTAATTACATTTTGTTTTAGGTATTTACTGGGATATTCACAGCAGAAATGGTACTGAAGATAATTGCCATGGACCCTTATTATTATTTCCAAGAAGGCTGGAATATTTTTGATGGTATTATCGTTAGCCTTAGTTTAATGGAGCTTGGTCTTGCAAATGTTGAAGGATTATCTGTTCTTCGGTCATTCAGATTGGTAAATACCTTGATAATTAACTATTTGCATGCAATTGTCACACTCAAAAAAAAAAAAAAGTGCTTATGTCTATAATAATTACCAGTATTGTAAAGATATTATTTACTTAAATAGCTCCATATTTTTCATATATGCCTAATTTGTAAGCTATATTTGATAAGTTTAAGGTGTGTGTTAGTGGATATCCTTTGATATCTTTGGGTATCGAATTATCCTGTCGATATCCTATCTTACTGATATCCTTGGCCAGCATAAGACTAACTGCTACTTTTTAATAATTTTATAAATCTTCATTATATTGATTTCATTAAGATTCATCAAAGCTGAATATCTGTAAAAACACATATATTGCCACCAGACTAAAGAATCATCAGGTTTTTAGTCTTTATATTGTGAACATTACTTTGTGTTATTCATAAAGCCTCTAAGTAGATCCTCTCTTAACAACACTTATTTGAATGGGCACCGAGAATAAACATTTAGTAACTCCATAACATATAACAAAGAGTCATAGCAATCTGACTTTAGATTAATAACTTAATAAAACTTAAATTGAAATACCTCTGAGCTTCTACTAGAAATGTCTTCATTAGTATTATACACAAACTAATTTATAGATTTGTTTACTGGAGACCAGAGTAATGATTTAAAAGTTTGTATTACTGATATTTATCATATTACTTGAAAACCTAGGTCATTTCCTAATATACAGAGCAGGAAGTAGTGACTTCATTTATTAGCACCAGTTGCCATGGTACCCAACTTCACATACCATAGTTTGGTTACTGAATATTATTTTTAAGTTAATGTTTATGATTTGAATGGACATTAAAATATCAGCATCAAATTGTTGCTTCAAAAATTGTCCTCCAAGTAAGACTGGAAGACCTAATGTGGTGCTGAGGGAAATGTGGAACTAAACCAACAAAGAGGGAGTAGTAGTGAAGGTGATGAAAAGAGTACAAACTGAAATGTCTTTAAGTAATTTAGTAATTCAGTAATCATCTGTAACTGGTTGTTTAAAAATATTAAAATCAAATGTGAAACAAACACAAATCATGTTTTTTTTTCTATGTGTATCACTAAGATGAAATGCTGAACAGTGCAGTTTAGGCTGATATCAAACTCCATGCTTCCTGCTTTCCATCAAAATAATCATATGTTCCTACTGAAGAACAAATTAATCTACAAAAACGGATATGCTCTGCTAAACAACTTGGACCTAGCTTCTGTTTCATAACTAACTCTAATGATTCCTCTGCCATTTTGTTTTTCAGCTTCGAGTTTTCAAATTGGCAAAATCTTGGCCAACTCTAAATATGCTGATAAAAATTATTGGCAACTCAGTGGGGGCTCTGGGGAATCTGACCCTGGTGCTGGCCATCATTGTGTTCATTTTTGCTGTGGTTGGGATGCAGCTATTTGGGAAAAGCTACAAGGAATGTGTCTGCAAGATCTCTAAGAACTGTGAACTTCCACGCTGGCACATGCATGATTTTTTCCACTCTTTCTTGATCGTATTTCGAGTGCTGTGTGGAGAATGGATAGAAACGATGTGGGACTGCATGGAGGTTGCTGGCCAAGCCATGTGCCTTACTGTCTTCATGATGGTCATGGTGATTGGAAACCTAGTGGTATGTGATAAATGTTTTTGAACGTTAACTCTGATGCAAAATGTACATAACTTACAGCCAGGCAATGAGAATGTTTGTCATACTTCTGCTTAGAATAAAAAAATTAATCTGAATGTGCTAGATTTTGGCTAAAAACACGTGATGATACCCTTCTCCCCTCTTTCATTCATTTCCATGCACTGAAGTACTCTCACTATGGGTCCAGGAATTTAGGAATACACCAGAATATCAAATCAAACACCCTATCATGGGAGTGCTGCAGCTAATTTAGGGGTGCTGTTGAAATCCAAATGTTTTCCTAACTACTTTTGAAATAATAAAGCTTATGCTGCACCAGGTCCTGGGCAGCTACTTCTTCAGAGGAAAAAAATCTAACAAACTTTCTTACCCCCATTACAGCTAATTACCACACTAGTACTTCTGACCTAGTAAAAATAAAGTATGATATAGATGTTATTATATAGAATATCTTCAATTTAAGTACTGAACTTCTTTGCCTGTTTAGGTGTAAAAAACAAAAAATGAAATACAGAGTGATTGGACGTTCAGCCTAAAAATGTGTTTGAAAGTTTCTAATTCAAAATTATAGAAGAAACCTTTATAGATAAATTTTAATTTAAGCTGACAACTTAAAATGCCAAAGGTTCAATTGATAAATACTGAATTCATAAGAACTTCTTAGAAATCAGTTAATGCTAAAGGATTATAATTGTAATGTACCATTTACAGTTTTACTTTAAGTTTCTTTTACCTTTAATCTTTGCAGTTCATTCTCATATGCTTAAAAACTTTATTTCAGTACTTCTCAAAATTCTTTTCTTTTAGTGAAATATTTTAATGTGATTTAATTTTTTAGAAAATAATATTCAAAGTGTTCATAACCTAGTTGTTTACATGACCTTGCAGTTTTTCATTATATCAGCAGAAATGTGCAGAGCCCCAGAAAGTTATTTATGATCAGTAACATGCTCCACTATTTTTTTTTTGTATTAGCTTCAGCATAGAAATACTGTCTCATACTATCTTCTTTCTTCCAAGCATCTTGTGAAAGTCTGCAGAATTAAATCTCAGAGAGAGTATGAATGAGAGACCTAACACATTTAAGTATGGGGAAATTTATACCATTTTGCCATATCATGGTAACATTTGATGCCTGATAGTATTTCAGACTGAAAGTATGAAGCGATCAACTGCTTGTAAGCTTTACTGAAATAGCTACAGTTTATAGAAGACTATATTAAAAGAAGAGTAATGATGTTTGAATTCTGAGACAATAAACCACAGTTCTCGGGTAATGCTGGTGCTGTGATTGTTACCTGCTAATGAGAGAGATTCATTTTATTTTTAAATTCCTACATAAGAGCAAATAAAATTTCCAATTTTTGCCAAGTGAAAAAGAAAAAATCCAATTACAAATAATAGTATTATTATAAATAATAGTGATGAAAGAGTAAAATTCATTTTTAAATATTCCTTTTATCCTCTTATGACAAGCTTTACAGAATATAAGAGACAAGCCCAGAATTAACAGAAAATCACAGTCTCATGGTATAATCTTCCAAACAGTAGTTAGAAAGTGTAAGTAGGTTATTAAAGCATTAACTGATATAAGTTTCTAAAACATTTGCATCATAGAAACCCATCTAATTTTACAATTCATGTTTATTTAATTCTACTTAAATCCCAAGTGATTTTAAGAGATTGAGACAGCAGCCTTTCAAACCTCTGATGAATGTGTATAGCTAGATTTTTTGTAACTTTTTTTTAATTTTAGACATTTTATTTTAGACTCTTGCTGCTTCAAACAAAGATCAAAAAGCTTAAAATAATTAGGTATTAGTTTGACAGTTTTCATCTTCTCAGTGAATACTGATCAAAACAAGTAAGGACATCTTTTGTAATTTAAGGTGCTATATGGTTGTCTAAAATTAGTGAATGCTGTTTTCCAAAACAACGTGTGCCATTTCACAGTATCCTGTAAAAATACTCGGTGCTTATATGTATGTATTTACTATACAGCTGCATTCTCTCATCTTTTAGGTATTGAACCTGTTTCTGGCCTTGCTGCTGAGCTCATTTAGTTCAGACAACCTTGCTGCTACCGATGATGATAATGAAATGAACAATCTCCAGATTGCTGTGGCAAGGATTCAAAAGGGAATAGATTATGTAAAAAAAAAGATACAGGAGTTCATCCAAAAAGCCTTCATTAGAAAGCAAAAAGCTTTAGAGGAAATCAAAGCACTTGAAGAGCTAAACAAGAAAGACAGCTGCATTTCCAATCATACTGCTGTTGAAATAAGCAAAGATCTGAATTGTCTTAAAGACGGGAATGGAACCACCAGTGGTGTAGGCACAGGCAGCAGTGTGGAAAAATATGTTGTTGATGAAAGTGATTACATGTCATTCATAAACAACCCAGGCCTCACTGTGACAGTGCCAATTGCAGTTGGAGAATCAGATTTTGAAAATTTAAACACAGAAGAATTTAGCAGTGAATCTGATATGGAAGAAAGCAAACAGGTAGGATTTTTTGTATCTTAACAAATAAATTGAAGTCATTAATTTATATATTTCTTAATTACATATTTAGAATTGTCTTATATATATGTAAAATATTTTATATTTTATTATTTTATGTAATTATAATTCAAGAAAAAAATACTCTACATGATGGTATACTAGGAGGTCCCTAGAATTTACATTTTTAATACTCTGTTTATTAGCATTTGGGAGATGTATAATTTTAAATATGATTATTTGTTCTGCAATTTTATGATGTTTTAGGACTAGTGCACATTTCATAAAGCATTCTTTCTATAGTACCTATAATGTGATCAGGATTTATGGAATAAGAGTATTGTAGAAGGCTAAGGAACAATCAAGAGCAAACAGCTTTCCATACCCAATCAAATATAAGTGGAGAAAGATATTTTTTTCTATATTAAGAGTATTTATAAAAATGAACCCTGAGATATCATAAAGTAGTGATGTATTCTGGATTATCTAAAAAGCTTTGTGAGTAATATTCATACAGATTTTGCGTTCAGAGACTATGGCTGGAAAAACTGAAGTAATCCAGATACCAATCAATGCCATGGAAAAGTAGTATCTCAAGTTATCCCAGAGAGCAGAACAGTCTTGTCATATAGATTCATGTGGAAACAGTTTACTTGAAAGCCTTATGCTATTGTTATTGTGCAAAGAGGCAGAAGTCGGTTTAAAAACCAGAAGCCATGTGCCTCAAAATATAAGTGGCTCAAATACCAGAAGTGATCATGAACAGGCAACGGTATTCAAGGAAAACTTTGTATTTTGGAGTAATGATCAATGACAAGCTAATAAATTCATTAGCAGAATATAATTATAAGGGATCAGGAATGATGGATAAATATGTTTTCAATTACATTAGAAGCTATGAAATTGTGTGATAATTCTTTAATACAAAAGAGTTTGTTTACCATAAAGAAAGTTCCTATATAAAGAAGCCCTGCATTCATGACTGTATCATAGCTGTATAGCTGCCATATTTGGAAATAATGCTGCATTCATTCCTCAGCAATACCAAACCATACCACATAACATTAATGGATAGCCACGATCCAGTTAATCGTAGTATGGGTTTTTTTGCTAAAGAACATAAAGGAATATAAAGAGTGTGTGTTTATTTATAACTGCAAAGGTTACTCTGCATAACAACTGTAAGATTAAGAGCAAGATATTCTATCATCTGAGTTGTTCAGTTATGAGACAAACATTTTCAATGCAGATGGATAAGATAGTATAGCAGTAGTGATTATCCATGGCAATTTAAGACTATAAGAGAAGCAAGAAGTGTAAAGTGATACAATTTATGAGATCAACTAGTATCAAAAACCAAGTTTTCAAAGTGACTGGGTCTGAGAGTTAAGTATTCTTCATGTAAGCTGATCTAATAAAAGTTAATTGTCTTTTCCAATTAAACTTTAGCAAAGTCCTCTAAGTCTTTTCATATATTCTGGTGTTCTTTAAAATGACATTTTACTATAAACTTTCTGCTTTCCTTGTGGTGAGTTTTGATAAATACAGTGATGAGTACCTTCCTAGTAACTCCATCTTATGAAGTTACATGCTTATAGAATTTCCTGAATAAGTTACTTTTTAAAAAGTATGCAATATGCATTAGGAAGTTGGGAGGCTTATAAACTGTGCAGATGACAAATGTGTGGTTACGTGACATGCTAGCCTCAGCAGCAGAGCTGGCTTGGGAAGTTCCCATCCACACCTGGCTCTGATTCCCTTGGCAGACTTTACCCCTTTCTCTGCTACAGTATTTGTGGGTCTCTACTATAAGGCATGTCACTGGAGTGATATAAGTTAAATAACATCATCCTGTAGGTATTATTTGTTTATTTCTTCTTTAAGATAGATTGAATGGTTCAGTTTACAGTGTACTGCTATATATTCTATCAGAACAGCTGAGGACAAAACAAAATGCAATGCAAAGACAGAAACTCCTCCGCTTTCCAAGTGAATATATGACATAAGTACAACCCAAGAAAACAGAGTAAGAGCCCTTGTTGTGCTGAGAAGTTCTGAATGATACCAATTTCAAGGTGACTTTCACAAGTCAATTGCTCTGTTCATTCCCATCTTTGCTTGGTTCAGGCATCATGCTTTTTTCTACTAAGGCCATCCTGAAGTTTCAGGACTGTAATAAATCAGAAGGGATTTTGCCTTTTTAGTGGACTTTAGATTTATCCATGTGTCTTCAGGAGGAGACATCAAATCCAACAGCAATTTGAAAGTGAAAATTTCAGGTGACTGTGGGAAATCCACCAGTAAATGATGGATAGTGCATGTATTAAGAACTTGAGAAATTTTCAATGGGGATAGGATAAGTTTAGGACTTCTGTAGAACCTCAGTATTTCCATGGAGTGTAATAATCACTTCCATTGCAAAGATGGAGCAATAGTGCTTCCCTCAATTTCTGCTCACACACAACTGTTCATCATGTAACTGTTTGACATGTATTTGTACAGTGCAAGTGTGCATATTGTGAATGGTATCTAATAAGACAGGAATTTCTTACCAGTGCCCTGAAAATTGTGAATTCTATATTAATTGCAGTTTCTGTTCTGGATTCTATATTCCATTCCTTCTAGATGATCTTTAGGGAAAGGATAAAGTGCTTTTTTTTATTGTGTGTATAAAAATCCACCTGCTTTGGTAATACATAAATATATATTCTGACATGTGACAAGAATTTGTGAAGATTCCCAACCTTCTCCTACCAAGTCAACAGTTCTGTTGAATCTTTTTCTGCCTTCTGATTGTATTTTGAGGAAGATAAAGGAGTAGAACAGTACACCATCATTTGCTTTATTTTGCCTCTCAAGGGATACCACTGAGACAACATTCCTAAAAGAAGAAAGCCTGGTCTGCAAAAGGAGGGGTAAGAGATGGGGCAGAAACTTTCCCCTCCTTACTGTACTGTAGCAGTACTTAACACTTAAAATACCTTCAGGAGGCATCCCCTTTAATAACTTTATATTTAACAACAGATCTGTGGGAAGCTAGATCTGCACAGGAACTGAAAAAATGAACCATTTTTTCCTGGTGTCTTACTGACTGCCATTGATGTTCAGAGCAGAATGATTATTTAAAGTCTATCAGCAATAACAGGTCATGCTAGAAGTGGGGCACGGTCTGTGTGCCAAGAGCAGGTAATTACTATAGAAATTGTAACTGCGGGTAAGTGAGGACTGTGCAGATGACAAATGTGTGGTTACAGGATTGTAATTGTAATTTTTTGTAATTTGTAATTTTTTTTTCTATTTTTATTATCAGATATACTATGGTACAAAATAACTCTAGCTATTAAGTGTCTTTTGGAAAGCTGGTTCCTTTTTATTTTGTTTTTTTTGTTGTTGTTGTTTTTCTTTTTTCCTTTCATGAAAACACTTTCTAATTAATTTGCTAGTGAGTAACTTTCCAAATCTGCCAGAATCTATTCTGGATCCTGGTTGCAAGTTCCAGACCTAAACAGATCTTTCTAATACATATTACCAGAAATTTGGGGAAGTGTCTATTTGGATGAAAGATAACAATAACATTTATTAGATTTAAAAGTTACTGACTACTTTACTGTAGTAGTTGGCTGAAAGCACCTGAAAGAAGTGAAGATTTCACTGATACTTTGAAGGAGGATTTTCTCAGTATCTACTATTAGTAAAGAGAGGTGCAATACCCAATGAAATAACCATCAGAAATAAGAGATTTCTGCTCTGAAAATAAGATACTCAAGATAACGAAATTTAAAGATAATAAGAAAATTGGAAGTAACTAAAGGGAATAATTTGGTGCCTTTTAAAGTTAGCATTGTGGATGCTGTTTCTATTATAAATAGGCCTGCTAATCAGTGAAATCAATGGACTATGTTAACCTTACCTAACATAAGACTACTAACTATTGTATTTCTGTACCACTTAACAAGTGTTCATTATATCTGAATCAAAACGTTATGAATGAAGTTTTGGATTTCAACATGGAACAGTTATTTCAAAGATATTAATCAGTTATTGAAAGCTTATTTCAGAACTAAAGAAATACATATACCTACAGGCCTCTATCATTCAAAATTCCAAAAGCCTTTATATCTACAGTATATGTACAGTAAGTAAAAAATCAGATTGGAGAAGTAATCTGTAATTGCACCAGATGGTTTTAATAAAATTAAAAATATCCTTCATAATCAAATCCACTGAATTTTCAAAGCAAGAAATAAATTCAGTTTTCTGTTTGGTTTCACTAATGCCTTTGTGACTAGGTGAAGTAAAAAGACAGGAACACTTATTACATTCCCAAATATTAAGCATTGCCATTGGGCTTCAATAAATTTTGTAGCCAAAGTGTACCCAGGAGTGATTTGATCAATTTGTTGGATGATTTGTTATCACATTTCTTTTAAAATTTCCCATAATCTAAATTCAGTTTTTCTAAAACTGACCAATTCTGGGACTGTATCTTCAAAAGTCACAGATCCTTTAAGTTACAGACTAGCTGTGGATAAATGTAATGTTAATAAATATAACCATATCTCTGGATACACTGATGGGCCACTGTCCAGACACTGATCCAATTCTCTTTTGAAACAGTTAGAGACAGATTATAGAGTCAGAAGTATATAGCATACTAAATCTAAACTAGAAACTTACACAATATGATACTGCATCACATTTAATTTGAATGTTAACTGAGGTTTATTTTCATTGAGATCTCTAAGTTCTACCACCATTATTAGAGTATGAAGGAGGAATGTGAAGACATACATATTCAAAGTATTTTGCTTCCTGTATGTACATTTTTTGAAAATAAGAGATAATCCCATAGTCAGTTAAATGAAGACTAGAACATTAAACCAAAAAAACCCCTTAAAATTTTCATTAATATGCATTTAGCACTATATAAATACTGGAATACTTAAAAAATCTGCTAACCATGTCTTTATTAATTTAATTAATTGTATTTTTATTTATGAATCACAATTTCAGAGTGTGGTTTATTAGGTCTAGCTTCTGCAATTTCTTATTTCTCTAAAATAAACTAACAAGTTTTGTAGAAAAGTTTGTTGAACATTTCAGGTGGTATGTATTTCCCTTTTTGCCAACTGATCATAAAATATTTAATAATTATGTTTTAATTGTATTAAAAACATGTTTGAATTAGAGATTCCAAAAAGAGGAAAAATAGAGATCCTGTGTCTTGAACTTCACTACCTACCATTCTTACTTCTCACAGGGGTAAAACCAAGCTGGAGCAATCAAGAATGCAGCTCTGGTGCTTTTTAACCAGGTAGAGCAACGTGTCACCACTTTCACACAGGTTACCTAAGCAAGTTATACATATATATGTATATATATATATAATCACTTTTTAATGGATTTTGACTGGCCTGCATGCTCTTCAGCTATGTACCTTCCCTCTCCATTGCAAGATAGTAGAAACATGCACAGCTGCTCTCTGCTGAGTCATGGGACTCACATCACAGCATGGTCAGGCGGGATTGGCAACCCCAACATACATTTTTTAACTCTGCTAATGATTTTTCTGGATATTTTAATACAGTATTTAGCAATAACTGCATGCTCTACAGGTTTTGAAGTATGGATCATAAAAGTACTGGAATGTTATACGTTCAAGAGGCCAAAGAAAAAGGGAGCATGCATAGTTTTTAAAAAATAAAAACAACCCTTTTTGATTCAGCCCTTATAAATGTTAATATTTAATATGTGTTAAGTGATTTATGTAATGATTACTGCCACAACTTAAGCTCCTTAATGAAGAACATTTAAACTACTGCCATAGCTACTCACATAAAAATTACACTGTAATACTTTTAAATCTACTTTTAAATGCACTGTAATGCAAATCTTCAAGATGCTAACAAACTACATTCCGTATTCATTTGGGCAGTGCATATCTTGAGTTTTATAAAGTGTAAGCAGAGCAGTTTCATAATTGCTAAAATTATACTTAGCAAATAACCCCCCTTAAAAAACTCTCAAAGCAAAGCATTTTACAATTACTCTTTTCTTAAACTCCTTCATAAACAGCGGTATTTTGGAATGTGTTTCACAATAGCAGTCTGTGACTGAGTTTGGGGACTTTACTTGGTGTAAATTAGAAAGACTTCGGAGTATCGGCATAATTTTTATAAAATTCCATGTATATTTACCCTAGGGATTTTTTTTTTTTCATTATAGGCAATTATAATCTCCATTCATGCATAATTGGCAGAGCCTTCAGGAACAATGATAGCAACTACTGCACAGGAGCTAAAGTCATATGAAACTAAGGACGTTAAATTATCCTAGTAAAACTTGACATCAAGATTTTATTGATGGGATTGAGATTTCAGTCCTATAGCAGGATTCAAAGCTGTTGCCTTGAGACAAAGTCTCGCTGGCTTCAAAAGGAAAACCAAATGGTTTGTTTTGTACCACTGATCATAGAATCATATAATCTTTTGGTTGGAAAAGACGATTACGATCATCTAGTCCAACCATAAACGTCGTAGTGTAGTGTGATCTATCTGTATAATATCACAGTATAAACTGTCTCTGGCAGAGATGCCAGAAGAAATTAATATTGGTGTGTATTCTGAAGATTCTCAGATTTTACCGATTAAATTTTAAACCAAGATATGCTTCAAACATCAAATAAAACTCTAAGGAAAGATATTTTAAAAGTGGTTTTCTTAACATTATATAAAAGTCAAGTATCATAAGATATGAGATTTAAAGTCAGTTATTCTCAACTTTGGAATCATTGATCCCCACTATTTTATATTTTGTCACTCAATTACAGTGCAGCTTTTGAGATTCAAAGGATAAAACCACATGGCTGAATTATTAAAGGCAATTTGTAATGGCTGAATCCCTTTATTCTATTGTCACTTGAATCATTAAGCCGTTTGTAAAGCTTTAAATTTTAGTAGCCTGCTCTTGCTCTTATTGAAATCTAGAATGAAATCAAATGAGAGCAAGACTGGGTCTTAAGTGAATGCATTTTCTTGTAAATGGGCACATTAACTTGCTGTTGGTCAAAGCTTGTTTTAATGATCTAAGCTGTTGAATAGAGATGCACTGCTCTGAAAGGACAGTATGGAGGCTGATTATACATATATTAAGCAAGTATGTGGGTTGGTGATGAAGCATTTTTTCATGTTATATTCTATACAATAATATTTATAATAATATTTTCAGAAAAATATAAACCCATTGAGGTAGTCTTATTTTTTTGTTATTTTTGTGTGTGATTTCCACAGTATCGCTCAGGCTTCTGCTCTAGTCAAGCATGTTGTTTCGCTGATTCAGGCCTTGAGAATGCTGCATCATAAGCAATTGCTTTCAAATGTACCCTTGTAAAGGAAAATGTAATATCACTGAAGATGCAAATAAGTATTTACAGGGCATGGCACGTTCTAGAGGCTGATAATCACATTTACAAGGTTAAAAGAAGGTTGTATCAATCCATCATGTATCTGAAGTTTCCTATTAGTTTTACTGATAGGAAAAAAAATCATTAAAGTCGGCTTATTTAAAATGCAATGGTTCTTTCCTAATTTAGGGTCTTGAAACAAAGAAGCGGAGTTTTATTAACTTCATGAGTTGGTTGGTTTTTTTTTTATAACGCAATTTTTTGAGATTATTTGAAAAATAATGAAGAGAATGATTTATATGAAAAATAATGAAGAGAATTATAGTAGGCTTTTTTTCAACCAATTATAAATTGAACTTCTGTCACTTGTTTTTTAGGAAGTATGCTGACAGGACTATATCTGCAACAGAGTTTATATGGGAAGAAGCAGTTAAAAAATTGACTGCCTTTTAAGTGGCACTCACATATTAATAATTGATTCTTACTATGAACCTTTATCTTGCTACTATTAAGTAATTGATTTAATGATGATGGATCAGGCCATGAAATAGTTTTAATTTTCCTAACTTGAATGTGACAAATTATTATTTTCACAATATTTGGTTTTTATTTAATGAAGAAACTGCCTATAATTTCAGTGACAGGTTTCAGAGTTTTTTCTTTATATTACAAGGATATATAATAAAAGAAATAATTAATAACTCTTATTTCCTTTTTAAAAGAGGGCCTTATGTGTGGATAATAAAGTGGCGCGCTAATAATGCTTAATATAGTGTACATTAATGTGCATTTTGGTCTGTAAATGTAATACAGAAAGCCAAGTTTTAAATGTTCTCACTATATGAGGTACACTATATTTTATTTCAGACTTACTGATCTATATGACGAGTAATAAAATTATTCCATTTAGAGACAATATGGCTGTAACTATTTTACATATATAAATTCTGGAAATCATAGTGGAAGCGCAGTATGAAAAAAGAAACATAATATTTTAACATGTTTACTAAGCAAAAATTAACCATTGGAAACATCCAAATCTCAGTGTATTTATCCAAATCTTTTCACATTTGTCCGTGTGATTTTCCAGGTACAAAAGATCATGATATTTAAAAAGGGAAAGAATGGTTTTCAAACTCATACCTGTATGCCTGTCAGAAACATTTTCTATTATGCAACAAGTCCTTTATTTTTGGTCACAATGCAGTAACAGCCATGCAACCTGAGGTCTGAGTGATCCTATATCGACTACATTTGCATGTGTGTGTGAAGGGCAGCTTCTTGAATCTTAACTCTGAAATTATCCATCACCCAACACGAATTTTTTTTTTTTAATCTTCGTTCATCTCATTTAAGAGTTGAATATGAGGAAAGAATTGCTTACCAAACTATATAATGACATATGTTCCATTTACTTCATTTCTGGCAGAAAAAACGCCCTTAGCTCCCAATGCATTTTCCTGAAGGGACTGAATTTTAACTGAAAAGTTAAATAACTAGTTTTAATTTGCAACAGTGTCTCTGAAGGAAAGAATACATGGAAATGACTCTTTTAAAAGTTTTGATTATTAATTATTGAAAAATAATTCCAATAATCTGATCAGTATTTTTTTATTCTAAAAATTTAACTCCCTTAAAACTAAATATGAAAAGTACTTGGAATTAATCATTCTTTCAAAAAATTTGTATAGAAATTTCTTAATATAGGGCACGATCAGATCTGCTTAGCTGTAACTTAGTGACCAAATGCCCCTTTGTTACATCAGTGCCTGTACAATTTAAAGTATTTAAGTTAGATGTGCATTATAGATCTCCCTCAAAATTCCTGTGTGTTACTGCTACATGGTATAAACCAGACGTATTTTGCTGCCATGCTTTTTTTAATGTTGCTTAAAGATTACAAGCTTTATTTCACAGTAAAAGAGACTGTATTTCGGATGAAAGCATTTAAAGATGCAAACAGTGTTGACAACTAAAACCAAGTTATAAACTCTATGTCCAATTACTGCATTAGTTGTGTGCATCTTTAGCAGGTTTGTCCTTTCTTAAAAGGACTAAATTATGGGCAGTCTTGCATGACTGATAAACCGCTTGATCTGATCCAAATTTCAATGCACTTAGTCAACTAAGTTACTTAATTTCAGTTGCTTTCTATTACTCTTCAGTTCTTGCAGTTTTCAGATCTAGAAGTGTTTTTACCATAGTAAGGACTACAGTGTTTCACTGTACACAAAAGCAGTAGAATGACAGAAAAAATCAGGAAAGGACCTCAGGAGGTGTCTCAATATGCACAGGAGACTGGAATGCAAAGAAGATATTTCAGATCTGGTAATTTGTGCTTACTGCAAAAATTAAACTGTGCAGAAATTTGCCATTAAATACCATTAAATTTACAACTTTCTAATCCAGATATGGTGTATGTTTGTGAAAACACCATCTGTAGTGGACATGAAGATATATGTGGAGCTTTCTCTTAGTTCACTTCACTGGGAAACTAAGACATTTTCAGTGTAATCCAGTATAGTAAAGATAATTAAATAACTTGAGAGTGGGGCACATGCAAGCTCTCCAGTTTTAATACCACTGAGAATACTTCAGAAGTCTTATACGTGGATCAGGTTAGTAGTCAAATTGTATTTAATTGTTCCCTATGACTAGATAAACTGGGAAACAGAACTATACAATGTACATTTCATTACTATGTTGTTACTTATGGTGATGCATATTTATCAGTATAAATTTAGCATTCCTCAAAAGTCAGAGACGGCATGAGTTGATCAGTAGCATTTTTTACAGAATATGTATCTAATGAGAAATAATTGTTCTGTGGAACTTTACTTGCAGAAACTAAATGCATCCAGTTCATCAGAAGGCAGCACAGTTGATATTGCCCCTCCTGGAGAGGGTGAACAAGCAGAAATTGAAAGTGAAGAAGCTCTTGAACCAGAAGCCTGTTTTACAGAAGGTTGTAGAATAACTGTTAACTTAAGAGATGTATGAGTAAAATGTCATTATTACTAGGCATGTTTAGGTTCTGGAGACTTTCAAATCCAGTGGACCTTCATGATCTCAACAATCAAAAGAAAATACTCTTAGCCTAGAATGCTGGAAATCAGATGCCAAAACATGGTTTCCCTAGGCTTTGATTAATTTTATCTGCCTGGACACTGCATACATCTTGTAACTAAGAAACTTCACTAACTTTTCTACTCTTAAAATCCTTTTCAGTTATTTGAAAGGGCCCTTGAAATTTGGAAAAATTATTTTTTGTGAGACTCTATTAACAAATGGAACAGTTACATGCCAACAGTCAAAAATATCAATGATTTTTTGATTGAGTCTACTCATAATTATATCTAGTATTTTCTGGTTTCTTTCCAAATTATTTATCTAAATTCAGGATCCTATAAAAGAGGATCCCAGTGTTTAATTAAAAAAAAATATATAAAATTTGTTAAAGCTTCTAACAATGTTGATGCCGCAATAAATATTGCCATTGAAATAATTTGCTTTTGGATCCTCATATCTCTTAATCTAATGCAGGTTGTGTGCAGAAATTTCCATGTTGCCAAGTAAGTATAGAGGATGGCAAAGGAAAAATTTGGTGGAATCTTAGAAAAACCTGCTACAGCATTGTTGAGCACAACTGGTTTGAGACCTTCATTGTTTTCATGATTCTCCTCAGCAGTGGAGCACTAGTAAGTAGAAGAATTTTGCATATGCTTAAATATTTAGATATCTCCTTAGAAGCAACAGCAAAATTCAAATTTTCTTCAGAAAGACCTGTTTTGCTCGGAGCTGTATAAAGCTCCCTGCATTTCATCATTTCAGGATGGAATGAAACTTTGCTCAAACTTGAAAAAGTCTGTTCAATTTCACATGCACATTTTTAGTGATAGTTTTGGTTTACCACTTTAAACTTGGTGCAATTTTATTTAAGCCAGCATAGCTGCTCAAGATGAAATGGCCTGCTAATTTTCAGCATATTTGTCAAGAGATTTGAGTACAAAGGACCATTGTTAACTGTGAATATATAGCTAAATTTATGATTTTAAGTCCTTAAGTCTGAGGCTCAGCCACTTCTTGGATCCTGCTTATGAAAAAACATACAAAAAATGGAATAATTACTTCATTCTGTTCCTTTTTTGGAGACAGGAGATAGGGAAGAGGGTGACAGAAAATTAAACCTAACAACCACTTTACAACAAGATTTACATTACCAACCTTTCCAGCTTTACACAAGTTGAACACGTGCTACAGTATCAATGTGCATAGTGTACATTCTAGCAAATACACTGCTCTTTAATTTGACTTCTAGACTTAAGTTTGATTGATGGAGGATAACATGTAGTCTCCCTAAGTGGTTTCTAGAATGGAATATACATATCTGGAACAGATTTTTTACAAGAAAGGGTTTTGTGTGTGTGTGTGTGTGTGTGTGTGTGAAGGTTTATTAATATCACAGTGGATGAAAAGTCATTAGTAAAACAGGATATATAGGTATTCAACCCCAGATAGGGCAGAATACATAAAGTTGCTCCAAACTGTAGTATGGTTATAGATTGGAAATATGTAAATTAAAAGGATGCAGGAGAACAAGGGGAAATACTAACTCTGACCTACTTATTTTTACTGATTTATTCCTTATTTTTATCATGTATATTATGTGAAAAATTAGTAATACCTGAATATATTTTTCTCATAGGCTTTTGAAGACATATATATTGAACAGCGCAAAACTATCAAGACCATGTTGGAATACGCTGACAAAGTTTTTACATATATTTTCATTTTGGAAATGCTTTTAAAATGGGTAGCATATGGTTTTCAAATGTATTTTACTAATGCCTGGTGCTGGCTGGACTTCCTGATTGTTGATGTAAGTACACAGTCTTTAATGTTGTAAAGTCCTTTATGGTGTCAAACTCATTCCTACTAAGTAATCTCCTCATAAACATGCAAAAATAATTCACATTGTATAGTTATACTGCATTATTAATAGCCTGCAGTGATCTGGATGTGTTATTTATATGCCAGAAGGAAAAGGATGGCTGGCCATCAATTTGTTCATTCTTCATGGTTAATAATTTCATACCCAGGATGTATCAAACTTGAGATTTTATGAGGAAAAAAAGCTAATTTTGAAACATTCTATTTTTAATAGACTCTGATCATACTACCTTACTTCGTAGCAAATAAGATACTATATTGTGCAAGTTTCTTCTACAAACATTGCTGCTTTGCAAGTGAAAAAATACATTTGGTCCAGATTTCATCTGAGTTCTCAGAACTTCATTCCCCAAAACTATCCTCTTATTATTTTTAGTAAAACAGAAAGACAGTGTCTATTTGGTCTAAAAATTAATTAGTTTTAACAGCCTGACAATCTGCAAAGGTTAAATAAGCAGGGTTTATGATAGAAGAGAATACAAGATTTCTTGGCTGCCTTCGCAGCTGTGATATACTTCTGTGCAAAGGCCTTGCTTATGTTGTCAGAGGGATCAAAGCTGGTTTTACTCTCAGAGTATTTTAGTCTCTTGCCTTCACACATTATCTGACCCAGTTCATTGGCTATACATGTCCTCTCAGTGTGGAAATGAGAGATGGCATCTCAGGGCAAATGTGCATTTATAGTAATTTCTGCCCAACCTACTGTATTTCTTGAGAAGTTTGCATAAATCCTGATCCCAAAAATACTTATTCTTTATGAATATATAATAGAAATGTATCAGATTTGTGAGTCCCAGAGGAAAAAAAAAAACCTAGCTAGATTGGTCCATAATTCAAAATGGAAGACCTTATCTTTTTTTTAACCTGCCTAAATTAGTTTTGTTATGTTAATCTCTAGCTTGTCCTCGAAATCAACACTAGAATGAAGCCGTGTGAATGGTTTTCTTAAGAGGATGTTAATGCTCCCTTCCAGGATTATGTTAAGAATGGATTTATTTTTAGATAAACTACAACTCATGTTTTAATTATTCTTTTTGTAACATAAACCTGAACAGATTATTCTAAGCCATACTCCATGGTTCCATAGCAATATCTTAGCCTTAGAGATGCTGTTATCTGAGCAAGCTCTCAGAATTATAAACATCATCATAAATAACGAAGCTTATTTTGCCAGCTTTTTACCCATAATTTTTAATTTTTTAAACAAAAGCATGACTAAATGAGATTGGAATCTTCTACTTCTGAAGAATTGTATTCAACATTCAAAGTGGTAAAAATGTCGTACTGTATGTCTCAGGCTAATTCAGCAATTCCTTTAGCATCACCAGAGAGCAGTTGAAAGAAATACATGAAATCATGTAATCTTACTATAGAAATGCAGAGAATCTACACTGCTTTAACAGGCAGTTTGAACAGGTGTGATTCAGTGGCATCCTCCCCGTGAGAACACCACTGAGCCTTTCTTCATTAGAAGTGACTAAAGTTAATCAAATTAATTCCATCCTCTAAAATTATTCAAGAGTAAACACTGATATTTACATACCTGAGTCTCACCATGAGAAACAGCCATAGTTGCTCTCAGTGATTGTGATCAAATGACATTTTAATAATCAAACAAAGAAATGTCAATTTTCAGCTCTGTCAGTTTACAGCCATGACAGATGATTTGGTACATCTGGCTACCTCAGTTTAAGACCTTATCATGCCATCTCTCCACCCCACTCTTCTGCTATATGCAACAATATCTGTAGTAAGGAGCAGATATTTGGGTGGTGTGCCTTACCTACCCAAAATCACAATCTGACAAACTAATTCACTTAGTTAACATTTATCATTGGTTTAAGTTAAGAAACAATTTTGGTTGCAAGCAGCTGAGAAGCAGGGATGTATTCACTTTTTTGGGGGATACTAATTCTGGCAGATGCATCCAACAAAGGCTTGAGACAGCAATATCTTAACCCAGCACGACTAGATGCTATAGAGCATGTCATCCTGTACCTCGTTTTTTGCTCTTACCTCTTTTTACAGAAGCCATCTGTCATGAGTTTATGATGTCTAGGTTTTGATGTACAGCTGTAATGACTCTAAGTTGTCTTTGACACATAAAAGGCTAAAAAATAGGACATCAGGGGAAGAGGTAGGGAATCTGTGAATACCCAATGAGTTTGTCAGTTATCAAATTTGTTTGTGTAGTTTTCTGCTATAATATGAAATCTTAGATAATCTTAAGGGAATAGTTTTATGCTGTATATTTCTAAACTTTATAAGATAGTCCTATAATTTGGTATGGACACTTTATTTCTAAATTATTGTGTTAATAAATTGTACTTGAATGAAATGGAAATAAGAAACATTTAAATCAAATCATGTATTTGCCAAATACTGTGGGGCAGTGATGAAGCTGTAAATAGAATAAAATCTTTGACCTTGCTGAAATTGCTCATGCCTTATAAAATTCCACTGGGTACAGTTTTTGAACAATTAAATGTAGCAAAACAACCCTCCAGTTGGGCTTGTTGTAGAAGCTGGTCATATTGATGGCTTATATAATATTCATACAGCTAGAAATGTTTCATGCTTTTTGTTGAAACAGTTAAACTAATTTAATTAAACTCTGCTCTCAACCTTTTAATTAGCTTTTCAGAATAATTAACTGCAGCAACATTCTGGCAAAAATCAGGGTCACATTATACTAATATACTAAATCCTGTATACACAGAGTAAGAAGGAACTGCTGCCCTAACATATTCATAACAAAAATAAGAAGAAATATGAAGATGAGCATATTGATGTGTTGGGAAACTAGATACAGAAAGAGATGTCACTTTGTCTTCCTAGACTGTGTCATATGTCTTTATGTGTATCCTAACATGGTACACTATGATAACATTAGATAATCCAGAAATTAATGAAATTAATTATTTAATTCAAAGGGATATTCAGATTATATATGCATGAAACTATATGCATGAAACTTAAGGCCCTTCCTTTGCTCTAAGGGAACAGAATCATAGGTTTCAATTATGCCTCTTAAAATGTATTTTGAATAATTGCCAGTAAAATACCATAAACTAAGAATTATTCACCAAGTATATATGCAAAAAAGATATTATCTTAGTATAGAACCATAACATATGAAAGGCTACATAAGACATAAGAAAGTGAGTTTTTTTCCCAAATCTTGCAGTTTATTTTTATTCCTAGTTAAGTGTAATACTTGAACATTTAAACTACATGAAAGATAGGATAAGCAGTGTTGGAAATGAGGAGGGCCATATGCTACTGAGCACCTATAATCAAATCACATAGTAGCCACCTGACCAATTAGCACAGAATTCATATGGATTCAAATTTTATGCCTAAATAGAAATAAAGTCAGTGTGGAGCTGTATGACCAGTCGTGTGGCTCAGATGACAACCCTGACTGAAGATCTTGAGCAGGGCTAATTGTGATTGCTAAGTTTCAAAACATTTTTTCAACAGATAGTCTGCATTAGAAGAGCCATACACAAAAATGTGGACATACAACCCTCCAGTTTTAGGAGATAAATGTAAAAATTATTTCCAACATTTTGAGTTAATTTTCATTGCTTAAAAGTACTGCATCTACATGCATTCCTATCTCAAAAGAAAGAAATTAATGTATTTATTAGTGTACAGAGACTTTTAGTTTCTCATCTACTAGTGACAAACAGATAAAATAGAAGACAGAAGAAAAAGCTAAGATGACTGAGAAAACTGGAGCAGTACAAACAGCTGTATATCCTTATGCTGTATACACAACAGAATTAATATCAAAGAATTCCAAGCAAATCTTTGCCTCTCATTTGACCTGTCCCTCAGAGGAAAACATGTTTTTTACAATAGATGAAGTCTTTCTCTGTGCAATGACTTCAGGTTTATGATGTAAAAGCAGTAACATCATGGTAAGAAAGCTGCAAATAGGTTGAAATGGAATGCACAAACTAGGCTGAGAATGACTTAAAATCAGAACCTAAAAACTGCCAGTATACAGAGTGCCACTGAAGTTACAATAGCACAGCTATGTAGCTAGCATGTATGGAGTCTTGTTTGCAAAAGATAGCTAAAGCATAGTGCTAGTTTGGGGAGAAAAGTATAAAATGACAGGAGACATTAGTGTGTGTTCAGTTGTAAAAGAGGTATCTTGCTGTTCCAGTGAAAGACATATTTTTAATACATATTTCACAGTTTATTTTTATTCCATAAAATGTGCTGTCTTTACACTAAAGTTTATTGGTCTAGCTAGGTATCTTGATGTGAGTGAATCAATGAATATTCTATTAAAAATACAGAGAATTCCATGTCTTGTTATCTCTGGAATATATTAAGAGTAGCTAAGGATAAAAAAAATAACATTCTCACTCTAGAATCATAGGACAAATACATTGTAATAATGACAATTTTTAATAGCAATAATTGACAATAAGTAAGGTAATGGCAGAAACAATAATGTTTTCTCTTGTAAGTGAACAGACCAGTTAAAGACTAAAGAAAATCACTATGATTTTCTTTTTAGTATGCTTATAAATTACAGAATTACATCCTGACATAATCCAGTTGAAAGGTACAGATTATGTGAATTCACTGAAATACTATTTTCTGTTAGATTAATTTACATTGCAACATGATAATGAATAATTGATTTCTGTCTGCTCTCAGATTGTCTTTTTGAGACATGAACTTGTAACTTCTGTTTGTGACTCATATGTTCTTTATGAATACAAGTAACATAGGAAACCACCTCTTCATATAACGGGCAAAATCTTGCCACCATTATCAGTGAATCCCTATTTCTGTACAGCCAATTATTTGAAGAACTAGCTAGACTGAGGTACAGAAATGAGCATTTGAAGGATTTTTTCAAGGACTGCAATATGCCTATGTTCTTTTATGTCTTCTATGCTTTTGGTGGTAGAACTGAATAAAATATGAATAAGGTATGACTTCTGTCTCCAAAACTGCTCAAAGTAAATTAAATTCTTTCACATTAACACTGTTTAAAACTCAGTTCCACTTGAGAAGCAAATTAATTGCTCTTTCCTGAAGTGGATTGTCTTATAATAAAATCCTGGTAACATGAATCAGGGGCTCACTACTATTGTAGACAGTAAAGCACTTACTGTTATAATGCTAGCATCTGCTAATATCTATCCCATAATATTTTCCTATACTTAGAAGACAAAAAAAAAATATTGAGAGAGTTGTCCGGCAAGTGAGAAAGTACCTGTCAATATATATTTCATAGATACCCTTGCTATTGTTGCTATGAATTATAACAAAAGCTAATTAATCACTACATTATTTAGCATCTTATTAGTGATTATAGATATTAATAATTTTGTCAGTAGTTAATAAACTATCCTAATGTATTCAGAATTTTAAATTGCTTGGAAGGTTGAACCTTAACGAAGTTTCTGCAAGTATGGTTACTTTGTCTTTAAATATTTCTAAAAATTTTATCTTTCAACAACAGTGTGCTTCCATCTGATTGGTTCCATCTGGCTGTAATAGGCATTGAATAGCATATATTCCTTTTTCAAATATGCCATCTGATGACCTCTTACCTTTCCAGCAAGTATGGAAATTGTGGGATTGGGCCTCCTATGTCACTATAAGCAAGAATGGTGTTCTTCCACTTGTCATTGTTGATCTTTGATGTTGATTGAATACGTATTCTTTTTAAATAAAGTGTAGAACAATTTTTATAATAACATTTTTTTCTGTATTTTTATAGGTCTCATTGGTTAGTTTAATAGCCAATGCTTTGGGCTATTCTGAACTTGGTGCCATTAAATCGCTTCGGACATTAAGAGCTTTAAGACCTTTAAGAGCCTTGTCGCGATTTGAAGGAATGAGGGTGAGATAAACTGAATGAGTCTGAATGAATATATGCATAAAAAATTAATGTAGAAGTGTGACACTCATGCCTTCTGCAAAGAACTCCACCATGGGAACACATGCAAAAATATGCGTAAAAAAGGCCTTCCAACCTGTCTTTCTGCACAAGAAGTGTACAGTTTACATTTGGAGATTAGACCTTGAGCTCATTAAATTTACCTGCTCACTGCTGCATGGTTGTATTATCCCAGCCCCCTGACTGTTAAAATTTACATTGATTTGTGGACCTATATAGAAAAGCAAAAAGCCATGAGGAATTTTAGAACAGGAGGTTGGGGTTTTTTTCTCCAGTTTAGCTGAGAACTATACCTTATAAATTTCTGTAGCTAACTTCTATTCTCTGTTAGTTTGTCAGTGGTTCAGGATGGAACAGAATTAGCCAGAAAATAAACCAGAACAAAACAAAAAAAGGTGAAGAAGCTGATTACAGTGACACACCAGAAATTAAAGATTCCCTGTGGCTCTCTGTCTACCTGCCTGGGGGAAAAAACCCATAATAAATACTGTAGTATGGGGTTGGAAGTATAGAAAGGGAGAGACAGGAGATAATTTTCTCAGATAGTTTCCTTTGCTTCATATGAATGCATCTGCTGCCATCTTACCTCTCCTCCTACACAGCTAAATCCTTCCTCTTGAGGAAATTATTATTTTAATATTCTGCCAATTTGACAAAAAAAACCATTAACCCCAGACTATTACAAGCTGTCTGCTGAAAATGCCGACTATGCTATTTCCTGGAAAAACTGATGCATAAAAATTAAACAGGTAATGTTATTGAGAAATGTTCTTTTAATCTTTCACCTCAAAATACCCAGATGCTGCAATACATGTATATAGTTTAGTCATAGGTCTTAAGTTTCCAAAGGAATAGTGTGGTTCCTGTCTGGGTTGAAGCTGCTGATATTCAAGAGATGGCCGTACCGGCCAGTGTAGGAGAGTATGTCCTCTATTGATCTCAGGCTCCTTTCAGTCACATTAGTGAACTGAAAAATACTACTATTTTCAAAACCATACACAAGAAACTACTGCAGTCGCTACTGATTTGGCAGAAAATTCTTGTCTGAATATCTGCAGCTTTCTTTTAGTTCAATCACAATACGTAAAAGAAAATTTTTGTCAAGGGATTTCATCTGATCTTTTACTCCCACTTGCCCATATAGAGTACCTCAACTGTATTAAATGCAGCCAATTAAAAAAAAACCCTAACAGATAAGTGTAAGAGGAACTATAGTAAGCCAGGTAATTTAAAACCCAAGACTTATAGCAGATGTTTTTAATAAAAACTAAATAAGATATGCTTAATTATGGTACATTGTATGATGCTCAAATACACTGGTGCCAACATACACAAAAAGTTTATGATAATAAAATCATTAGTAATTATAGTTTTACATGCAGACATTTTTATTCAGTCTTCCACATCATCATTCTTTGACCTTTTTCTGGTTTATTTTCTATTTATAGATTTTGATTTGTATTGTTGGAATTTAACATTTATTTCTCTCTTTTTCTCTAGAGCACACAAATTCTAAGAATCCATCTTGCTACTAACAGGTTTTCTTTTGCTTTTTGATTTTTTTTTTTAGACTTTTACATTGTCTTAATTTCTGTATTTTATTTCTCGCTTTTTTGCAATCTCATTAGTGTTTTAATTGAACTTTAAATAACGTTTCCCCCATAAATGTTAATGTACTATTTTAACTGTCCATTCCATATTAATACTGTATTAACATTTTTATAGTATTTGTATTTTTCTGTTCTTAAACTAAGTGGCTATTTTGTCTAATTTGTACACTAGGTGGTTGTAAATGCCCTTGTAGGAGCAATTCCATCTATAATGAATGTATTGCTGGTTTGTCTTATATTCTGGCTCATCTTCAGCATCATGGGAGTAAATCTGTTTGCTGGCAAATTCTATCACTGTGTCAACACCACAACTGGTGAGATGTTTGATGTCAGTGATGTCAACAATTATACTCAGTGTGAGGAACTCATAAAAAACAATCAAAGTGCCCGATGGAAAAATGTGAAAGTAAACTTTGATAACGTAGGAGCTGGATATCTTGCTCTGCTTCAAGTAGTAAGTAAATTTATATATTCTCTTTTGCTCTTTTTAAAGAAGTCTAGGAAAAAATGGGCAAGACTGTTAAATAGCGGAATAATTTTTTGACAGTAATGATGTACAGCTTACACAACTCTATTGCATTGTTACCTGTAGTTTTTGCATTAATGGTAGTACAGTAACTTTCCATTCCAAGGCTAGGGAATACAGTCTCATGATGATAATAATGTGAAAATAGTAAGTGAAAAAGGTACAAGAATCTTTTTAGTGGTGTGCAATATAAACTTCAGGAATGCATTTCTTGAGTCCTGCCATGGTGGACAGGGCTTAGAGGTCCTTCTAATTATTTAAAAGGTCCCTCCTCTCCTTTATGAGGTCAGTTACCTTGTAAGACAGGAGGGCAGACAGCAGCTTAAAAGAGGGCAGGCATCCTAACTGACTGTCTGGTCTGAAGTGAGCAGCTACTGCCAATGTGTCTGACATAATCTGTTCCTAGGCATCATTACACATTCATAGCAACATTCTTTCACAGTCAAAATCCATTAATCTAGGCACTTTGGGGACTGTTAAATAATTTTTTTTTTTGTCAACAGCCTGGTCAAGGTAGAGTGGATTTTTCTTCATGTCCATACTTATCTATGGAACTACTTTGTAATTTAGATGGTAAAAATAAAACTATATCAACCTGCTGTCTCCAGTCCAGATATTTGTTTAATAGGAGCTTGATCTTCCAGACCAGAAAGTGGATTTAGGGAAAGGAATCATAAATAATGCAAGATCTGAGACTGGGGCACCCAATGTTTCATGTAGCATGGAGCCAATTCTTTAAAAAACTTTCCCTATTATCATACTTCTGTAAGGGAAGAGAGAAGTAGAAGCTGCCCATGGGAAGAATAGGTATAGTTACCGACAGACAGATCCTAATTGAGTATTAGGTCTGATTAATCATATAACACTTTCTCTTGATGTTTGCAGATAAACAGAACTTGCTACTAAAATAAATGTATTTCATTAAGAAGTACATGAAACTGCAAAGACATTAAACTGTGGGTAAAATAGGAAAATGTAAAATATTTTTATGACAGAAAAGACTAATAATTTATAACTATCATATTCCACTAATATTTATTAAAGAGTCATAATGTACTAAATAAATATTATGTTACTTATAGTATTATCCTTGCAAAGTATTAGATGTTATTGTATTACATGGCGTATTCATTCTACTAATTACTGCTACTTGTACAAACTATAAATTGTATTTTGCCTTCAAGTCTTTTTCCTATGCACTGTGGTACAGAAATATATTTGTTCTAGGAACTGAGCATACCTTTTATTACACTAGAGGAATAAAAACCTTAGCTCTTTACAGGGTCCTTGGCTTAGAATTAAGGTTCTGATAGCTGATATCTGACCCAAAACACAACCAAGAAAGTAAACATGATGTTTAGATGATTGAGCTCTGTAGAATCACTCATCTATAACTTATGAAAAGGTGTCAGAAATGTCATGGGATAGTCACCAAGTTATCTAAGAATGATATGCTTGTCCCTTCTATCCCAGAGCACGTCAGTATCCCTAGCTGACCTTGATTCCCAAATTAACTACCTAGCTTAAAACATTTTGCATCTAAAGGCAATGTGACTCTCGTGCTGAGTACTGCTACTGAATGATGATTCTAATTCTCTGACTTCAGATCTTTTACCATAGCAAAACCATTCAGATGCATGTTAGTATCTGTCCAGAAGTTGTATTGTTGACTCCAATAATTCATGTTGTAAACTTGATAAAATGGTTGTCACCATGAGTGATTCTAGCATATTCTACCTCAACATCTCCAGCATTAACGTCTATCTGAGTCTACTGTTCTTTGTCTGCGAAGTAGGCATCTGCAGTTCCAAACACACTGTGCCTTGCTGATACCTTCAGAGCCTGATTTTTAATATTTTTTGAATACCTAACGTGGTGGTTTTAACCTGGCCAGCAGCCAAACACCCCACAGCTGCTCACTCACCCTCCAGAAATAGAATGGGGGAGAGAATCAGAAAGGTAAAAGTGAGAAAACTCCTGAGCTGAGATAAAAGCAATCTAAAAATTGAAATAAAATAATAATGACAACAATAATTATAATAACAGTAATAATGGAATATACCAATGAGTGATGTACAATTGCTCTCCACCTGCCGACCAATGCCCACCTTGTTCCCCAGCTAGTGATCCCAGAGCAGAGACAACCCTGAAACTGAAACTGAAATCTTGGAAGACAGAGAAGGAGCTCCAGCAAGAGCTTTCTGGCCAACCCTCAGTTATATACTGAACATGATGTTATATGATATGGAATATCCCACTGGCATACCCAAATGCCAATTTGGGTCTGTCAATCTATTATAGTCCCCCCTGAGTTTCTTCTCTACCTGTAGAATAAACATGGAAACTTGGAAAGTCCTTGATTTCTCAGCAACAACTAAAAACATCAGTATATTATCAACATTCTTCTCATAACAAATCCTATACCAAAACAAAAACATAGCACTATTCTAACTACTAAGAAGAAAATTAGCTCTATTCCAACTGAAACCAGGACACTAAAAATAATTTCTCAAAAAAACCTAGCATTACTATGAAAAAATATTTTATTATGCCTGTGTTATTATATGTGGTTTATATATGTAGATTTTTTTTATTAAAAGTTAAGGTACAAATGCTGTAATCTAGTTATTTTTCATGTTGTGAATTTTTATGGGGAAGATAAACAACTGTATTTTATCTCTAGGCTACTTTCAAAGGATGGATGGATATTATGTATGCTGCTGTTGATTCAAGAGATGTAAGTGTATGATCATCTGCTGGTTATATTCTGATATATGAATAGAGTATAGAATTTCAACAGTCACACATACAGTAACATTAAGAATTATAATCAGCACTGATACATCTTTTTTGCAGATACATTTAGTCTAGAAAGGAACTTTTATGCAACTTCATGAATCTTAGAATTTGTAGTGGAAAGAATTAATCTCACTTCCATCTGTTTAACCAAATAAGTTAAATTAACTGAACTTGGCTGCTTTTGGAAAAGTTAATGTTAATGAAAAAAAAAAATAAATCCTTGTTTGAGTGCATTTCTACACTCCAGCACATTGTGCAGTAGAGGTGCAGGAACTGAGATGTGGAATCCAGAAGAACTGAGACAATAACAAAATCCTCCTTAGAAATATGCCTCAATTTAATGGATTTTACAAAACATATACCCACTAGAAATTTATTGAAAGCATCTGTTCTTAGTGTCTGTAACACCACTCATGTAAGACCAAAAGAGTTCCAAGATTTAGGCGATAGTAAAATTGATTGATTCTGCTGAAAATACACTGAACGCAATATAAAATATTTAGATTTGTGCTGTTAAAATTTTAAGTACTAATGACTGCTCTCAGTCCCACATTGCTTTTTTCTTCTATACAAGGAACTTTGTGTACATAAATAAACATATCTGTGTACGCATTTACTTTAAAATTCCATATGAGCAATCATTCTGTCAGCTTCCAGTTCTCCAAATATTTATTGGAATGGACATGTTTGGTCTCTAATAACTGAGTGTAGTTTATTGCTTTTCTAGCTGAGATAGCATATACCTATTCATATATTATATACATTGGTTTTTATATCTAGTATTTTCATGGGTAACAAAATTTATAATATTTTGTAGGTAGAAGATCAACCTAAGTATGAGGAAAACTTGTATATGTATCTTTATTTTGTCATCTTTATCATATTTGGATCATTCTTTACCTTGAACCTTTTCATTGGTGTCATTATAGACAACTTCAATCAACAAAAAAAGAAGATAAGTATTCAAAATGTTTCCATAGTGCTATAAACTATTACCTATAATGAATTAATAACTTTTTAATGTAAAGCTAATAAAAATCAACATCTATTTCAAGTCCTTGAATAAAATTGTCTCTTTTTTTTTTTTTAACATAATCTGTGTTAAATCTGTGGGTGTGATTTTGATCTTTGCATTTCAGCATTTTGACAAGTGAACAGGTACAAATCATGAGCTGGTTCACAATAATTTCTTTTGATTAGATGTAATATTATCTGCTACAGGAGAGTTTATTTTTAATTAACCTTGAAGAATTAAGATAAATTAATTTTAATTAATCTTATAAACTGTTGGCACAATGTAAGATACAATATGGCATTATGTTCATACAATAGATAATAGTTCTGCAAATTGATTAAACAGTGGGTTAAAAGTCCAACAGACCTCACACAAATAGGCTTAATGATACAAGTAAAATTGTGTACAAAAGAGTTCTATTTTTCTAACACTTTCATGAGAAATAAGATGACCTTGTTAAGCACAAATACAATCTATAAATTATTAGAAATAATAAAGCAAAGGTATAAAAGGATATTTTTTCTGCATACTTTTGACATACAAGTATGTTTAAAATAATTATATTGATAATGCATATAGTTTTATGTAAAATAACTAAAAATCTAAAAATACAAATAGTCACATTTAAAATATTTTGAAGCCTCGTGATTCTTAGCCTTCAACTGCCAAAAAGAACTGCAACCTCAGGATCATTCTAAATCTTTGTATGATGTGAAAAAGTGGAAACCACTTGTTTTGGTTTTATCCAATCAACAAATAAAAAGCAGCAGTACCACACAGAATCTATGCTAAAAGTAAATTGTGAACTACAGAAATTTTTCCTTGTGAAGATATTCTTTAGTTTCTTAAAAGAGCCACAAACATGTCTGGGGGTACTTCCTCAGTTTCTACCAATTATGCCATGCTTTGGGCTTCGATATCCAGTTTAGCAGACAGTGACTTTTACAATGTGTTTCCATCCGACTTAGTTCAGACTCATCAATAAGCACAATTTACTTTGTACTGAAATTCAGTCAGTTGCACATCTGACTGGCAGCATTTGCATCTGCAAACAAAGGCTAATTTGAGGTAATCAAGGTTCCAGTGGTGTTTTAATTAATAATTTGCTATGGCATCATTTGGATTACTTTTCTTAAATTTATATAAACGGTGATTTTTTTGCTGTCATTAAAACCCTCAGATTAGACCCAAATACTCTCCCTTGACACTTGTACCTCAAAATTATGCCACTTTTAGGCCTAGCGAGCTGTTAATTTTAAGTCTATCGAGCATTTAGGACTTGTAAGGCACCAGTCAGGCTTCTATGCACTAAACATATCCTAATCAGCAAGTTATTTAAAAGCATCAGTAGAGTAAGAACCATTTTAGCCATGTCAGCAAAAGTGACATGAAGACACTCGAAAAACTCAACTGTCAGCCTGACAAGGCACCAGTAAGGAGTTCTTTTGTGTGCTATGAATGCATATGAGCATTGACGCTATAAATACCTGAAAAAAATCCCTTTTGTTATGTAAATCAAATACAAATGAAATATTATATTACAAAGAGACATACTGTATTTAAATGTTGTATGTGTGAACATGATAGTAATTAGTTTTGATATTATTTCTTTACTTTGGAGGTCAGGATATATTTATGACAGAAGAACAGAAGAAATATTACAATGCAATGAAAAAACTGGGATCCAAAAAGCCACAGAAACCTATACCAAGGCCAGTGGTAAGAGTGTTCTGATTTTAATACCCCTAATATTAAATACACATTTGGGAGTATTATTTTAGCCAACAAAAGGTTATATGTCTGGAAAGAAAATATTTTTTACATTTCTTTTCTTGTAAAGGTAGAACTTGTCCCTCCTTTTTTATTTCAGCTGACTAGATTGTTCATGTTTCATTTAAAAACATAACTCTGAAATATGAACGGTAGGATTTAATAAGGTTAATGTGATACACTTCATAATTCCCTGCCTAAGTCCTAGAAAAGTACCGTTGATTGGATCATTTACTGGTTCTTGTTACCCATGGATAAACTTCATTTTCTGTTTTTTTCTCCTCCCAGAGAATTTATAGGAAATGGGGATGCACTGGCCCTTGCTGCTGAAGACAGAAGGGGGCAGTGGTCACCTAATGTGAAAGAGAAAGACAGATGCAGATAATCTTACATAATAAAAGAATGCCCTAGGGAGTAAAGCATAAACTAGGATGAATTTGTCTCTAAGATAAGAAACTACTCTGTTATTTACTGAACTCCTTCAGTGTTTGGAAAAAATAAAATACTTGTTGCACCTTATGCACTGAGTGGTTAAAAATAGTCTTTCTAAGGAGCGACATATGGTAATTAACATTTAGCTAAGTACTAAAGGAAAACTAGGTTATTGCAGTCATGGTGTGTTTGAGACATGTAACTTGAGTGGTCCAATGATCTCACCAAGCACAATTAGTTTAAGGAAGAGAGAGACATCTCAGGGGGTTAGTATTCTAAAACCAGCTAAGAACAAAAATAAGAAAAATGAGTTTCTATTTGGGTTTCTTGCTGGGTATCAAGTTATACCACCTTTTTTACACCAATATCAATTGGCAATGTTATTACAATTATTATTGTGTTGTTTCCATTCCTGTCCCTTCAGTCAACAGTGGTACACTTCTTGATCCGCCCTAACAGGATGATACTCAAACCAGCACGGGGCTGGTGTACATTAACAGATGTATTTGGAATGGGTCTTGCTCTGCACTCCTAAATCTTGCAGGGGCTTGCTTTCCCATTTGGCATTTATAAAGACAAACATTTTCAGAGTATAAACTGTATTCCATCTTTGGTTTTGCAGAACAAATTCCAAGGCATGGTCTTCGATTTTGTAACCAAACAAGTATTTGACATCAGCATCATGATACTCATCTGCCTTAACATGGTCACAATGATGGTAGAAACCGATGACCAGAGCAAAGAAATGGAAACAATTTTATCCCGGATTAACCTGGTGTTCATTATCCTTTTCACTGGAGAATGTGTCCTGAAATTGATTTCACTTCGCCATTACTACTTCACTATAGGCTGGAACATTTTTGATTTTGTGGTTGTGATTCTGTCCATAGTAGGTAAGAGCAATTCCCTTCCAAGAGAGAACTAGTGGAAGGAAAAGAGAACATTTGTTTCAATAATGTTATGATACTGAATATGAAATTTTATGTTTCCTATATGACTTACATGTTGATTCAGATCTTCATACTTTATAGCATACAATGTATGAAATGCTGCATATGAGATTTTTAGCTCTCCTATTAGATTCACTATCATCTTCCACATCAAATGACATGGAGGAAGTACTTGGTGCAACAGATTATCATGTACAAATATAAAAAGGAATGTTTAGTGGTTTATGCAAACTAACCTCAAATTTGCTTTCAGTACTAAAACTGAAAAGTATGTGAAGGGTATGAAATTTTTAATTCCTTTTGCTAACTAAGGTCTTGGTGAATATTTAGATTTTGTGTCAACTAAAAGCTAATGACTCACTAAGGTGCAAATGAGTTGTGTGTCAAAACTTAAGTCTAAAAGAGTGATACACCTGAGAGAGGTTGTGCTGATTAAGTGTAGGTCTTCAGGTAAAACAAAACCACTAATTTGCAGAAATTAAGCTAATACAGACCTTCATAAAAGACAATGGCAATAGGCTCAGCTTCAAGAACTCATTCTAAGACAGGAATGTCTTAGAATGCTGCTTTAGGAATAACTGAAAGCTGAGACAGACATTAACTACCTTGTCACGAGCAGTCTTCTTTCTTTTACTTACTTCCCTTCCCCTAGATAGCATTTCAACAGAAGGAAGGTGCTTTCACCTTAGTAACAGCTTTCAATAAAATGTAATAACTTGTACGATGTTTTGCTACAGCACAGACTCCCTATACTGATTGTTTTGGAGACAGCAATAACTAAATCTTTCTATTGGTAATGAATGAATAAATTTAAAACATATTTTTAATCATCACTTCTTTTCTCTAGGTATGTTCTTAGCTGAGATGATTGAGAAATATTTTGTGT
>NW_010322520.1:0-48635 GCF_000700745.2 Antrostomus carolinensis
ATTTGGGCCATTTAATTATAACTCGTTTCCTGGCCGGAGAATGCATTCGGCGCTTTGTGCGCCGCGTCTGTTTCCTCCGCTCTTTTCCCCCTCGCCATTTAGTGTATTTATTTATTTATGTCTAAGGCTCCTCTCCAGGTTTCACAGAGCGATGTCCGTGATGGGCAGGAAAGAGCATTGCAGATTTCAAGCATGTTGTTTTCAAAACAGTGGGGTTTAATGTGTGTTTCTGTTCTTGTGTGCACAACATACAGCACAGTGATAGTCGGGGGAAAAATAGGCTTACGTTAATGTTTTCACCATTCTGTGGATTATTTGTTGAGATGTGGAGATCTTTTTCTTGTCTTAGTACACTTGCTTTTTTTCTCTTAACCTTTTCTGTGCACATCAGTACAAGCCATGAGGGTTTTTTTAAAAAATAAAACAGAATTAAGGCTGTACGATGTCAGAACATGGGCAGTGTAGTGTATGTAATGGTTACATAATTTTTTTTTTTTTTCTGGATATATGTGAGGAGCATGGAGCATTTCTAACATCTTTTTTTCTTTTTTTTTTTTTTTTTCTTTTTTTCTTTTCTGGGATGCTATGTGAGGGAGTCTGTGCGCTACAGAACATTGCATTGGAATGTTTGTAAGAGGTTCAGCCCTGAATCCCTTCTGTACCCGAAATCCCAGCAGGGGCCTTGCCTTACTTCACTTCAGAAAATGTCCAGAGCTGCTTCCTGTATGCTCAAAAACTTTTGACAGTTTTTTTTCTTCTTCCCCTAACAGTAATGTTATTTTTTTCTCTTTTGAAAAAAAAGTAAGTTGAACCACTCTGAAAATTTCAGTAGTAATTATTCACAGCACTAAGAAACAGAAAAAAATCTATGTCGTGGATGGATTAAAAAAACCTTCTTCATATGTGCCTGGGAGCAGTTTGCCCAGTTCTTAGGCCCCTTTGGAAAAATTTCCCTTATAAGACGATAGTGTGTGGCTGCAGCATCGGGCCATGAGGTATGATGTCATTATTAGCATATGAAAGGAACAAACCTAATGCTGTCTTTCAATCACCGGTGCTATTCAGACTGTAAAGTTCCAAAAGTGTGGATGTTTTCATGTCAGCTGGAGATACCACAGGGAATGTTAGATGCTAGTCCACGTGTATGTATCTATCTTTCTATACTTATTTATATCTTATGCTGGAATTTAAACATATTACCTTAAACCACATTCTGAGATTGCATGGAGCTCATATGGTTGACTGGAGACCATTTTTAAAGGTATGCTTAGTAGTAATCTAACTTCACAGAATTGTAGTTGGAAAGTCTTCCCTTTATCTGTCTTTATAATAAAAACAGCCTTTCGGTGATAGCAGCGCAAGTTTGTAGTGTATCTTTCAGCCTTGTTGGCACTATGGAATTGGTTTGGCTTGGAGCATTTGCCAGTCTCCACAAGGACCCTTTGCTTTCCTTAAAGACCTATTAGCTGTCTTGCTATTTGTTTTTAAAGTCAATTTAGCTAATAGGCATTTCTATTTGTTTTAACACTTCCAGTGCTTTTTCAAACCTGGTAGAATTCACAATGTTATGCCTTTAAGAAGCCCTATGGTAGTACAGTGGCTGCCAGCCAGAAATGATACACTGTTTTGTCAGGTTTCCTGAGAAGAAATGGAATGAATTTTGTGTTGCCTCCTTTACAAGATGAATTAGTAATGTGTAACTGAAAAAAAAAATATTTTATGTGCCAACATTCTTTAAACTACAGCTAAATCTCCAGTGTGCTGCAAACTAAGGGGGCTTTCTGCGTATGGCACTCAATCAGCAGATTACATTCTTAAATAATTAAGTGTAATTCTTTTTACATTTTTTCTTGTTTAATCCAACTCAGCATTTTGTTTTTTCAAAAACCTCTCCTTTAGTCAGATGGAAACAGGATGCTTAGGCCATTGCATTTACTTCATTGGCTAATGTGTACTGAGACAAAGGGGATGGTGACAAAACCCCTATTTGGGTAATGTGACTTCATTATTGAAAATGAGATGTAATACGTGCTTAAAATTAAGTAGTGTGTTCAGAATTCCTTGTTTGAGACCATATCCAGCAATGCTGCCTTTCGGAGTATGGGATGCTCTGAGGAGCTGAGCCTAATTTTGTTTGATCCTGCTGTCGTCATGCATGGCATGGTTATAGCCTTTGTTTTCACATCTTCTGTTGCTGATCTTTTGGTTGTATTATAAAGGGGCAGAGGCTGGAGTGAAGTTACTCCCTCACCAGTAGGAAGAGTATTAATTTCATTGCCCAACAGATGGAACGGAATTGAGTGTTCTCTTTATATAGAAGTCCTCCAACCTAAAAGGAAGGGAGATGCACTCTTGCAACCTTGGGAGCCTGTGTTTTGGCACTTTGAAGCTAATTGGCATATGAGGTGTTTAACTAATCATGTCAGGGCCCTTTGCAAGATGAGAAGAATGAGACTAACTATTACTTTTACAAATTATTTTGACATTGAGTTTAGTATCTAAGTTCCATGTCATTTCCATTGAAATGGAAGTAAACTGTGCACCGTTTGTATAGACAGTGATACAGGGCTTCTGTGATCTTCCTCCGCAGCAGCTTGTTTGTGATCAGTTGGAATATCAGTGGTATTTAAGAAAAGGCTGAAAGTGCCCCTTTCTCTGGCAGTAAGATTGACAATGGTGATAAAGCTTTGTGTAGCATGGAGATGTGTTACAAAGGCACCTCTTCACAGGATGAAGTGCCAAGTAGGATGTGATCCTAAAATACTGTAGTACTCATAGAAGAGTTCAAGTAACACTTTTTATTTTCTAGAAATATTTTAACAGAATGTAGACATCAGTGCTTGAATCCTGTGTTGTCTTAAAATTGATTGCATGCTTGGTGAAAGTAGCACAGCATTTGCATGCTCTGTTCCGAGCATCTTGATAAAACTTCTGAGTAGTCATGTGAAAAGACTGCAGTCAGATTGTGAGTTCTCATTGGAAGGGCAAGCCCCGGATTGTTAGTTCAAGATGTAGTCGCTCTCGTTACAAGTGTTATGTGTTCCACTCATCCCTTCCAACACCTAGGAATCCTGTTATTTGTTTTGATAATGGTGGTGTTAGGTTTCCAGGTTCTGCTGACTGGATGCCTGAATTTAGATTTTGGGGCAAGTGGCTAGTCATAGTCTTCATATCTCTCCCTCTTACATGTGGAGAGCTGTTCCTTCTTCTCATGATACCCTGTAGTACTGTGGAGAAAATTAAAAGAGACTGAGACTAAATCTGCTTTGAATGTACACAGTTATGGCTACTTTCTTTATTGTGCCAGTATTTTGGGTTTTGTTACATTTACACAGTTCTGTATCACAAATGTATTTTTTTTAAGATTGGAGAGGACTGGTATGCTGATACCAGTTGCTTCATGGACAATAATACTTGTATTTCATAATTTGTTTAGTATATTTGCCCTAAAGTATGCGGTTTTGAAAAAAATAGATAATTACATTTGAAAGATAGTTTTGAAAGATGAAAAGAAAATTTTGAAAGAAGATCTTTTCTTTGAAGTCTAGTCATCAGCCTTTCTATGTGGCACAATTGCATCTTTTGTGTGTTCTCGAGAAGCAGTAATAATTTAAATTAATTTGAAATTGAAATGTGAATCCAGCATTACTTGTCCAAAAGACCCAATTAGTACAGTCAAGCCAAACTTAATGGCTATTTGTCCTTTAGAATTAAGGAAGTACCCAAAAGTGGATGATTGATGGGTCATCTGAACTGTTTGATTTTGTGGGGGTTAAGGAGTCATTGTGAAATAATTAATACTTTGGAGTTTTGTTCTTTGTATTAGCACTGGAAATGAAAAAAAAAATAATCTTGAAAATAAAGAATAGAAAGTTGAAATAAAAAAAAATGCTGTCAAGCTGATGTTTCTTGATGCTGGCACACAACAAATCATGAGGTCGGGATACAAACTGAGGAGTTGTTCGGATAGTGTTTTGGTTCAGATTTCTTAGGGCATGTACCTCTTTTCATTTGTGAAGCTGTATGTACACATGTATAATTTGACTTGTGGACTTTTAGTTGTGAAAACTTTAATAAAATTATCAATATGCCTATATGCCTTGTATTGACCACCAGAGAAAGTCAATAGGTAACAAAAATTAACATTTCAATAATAAGCACACCCAAATATTGCATGGAGGACAGTCAGATGTGTTTTGTTAAGTGCTATGGTGGCAAGGATCCATTGGCTAGGATCCACTTGAAAATCAGATTAAAAGTTTCTGTGCTTGACAAATACAATGTCATTAGTTTAAAAATTCCCTGAAGGCTATTATTGTAATTAGATGACCCCAAAGCATGCAACAGTAAAATTAATTTTCTTCCAGGAATGACCAGAAGCATCTTTAAAAAAAGAAAACATTGACTGATCCTCGTCGGATAGAGTAACCACAGTAAGGAAGAAGAGTTTGCCAGGAATGAATGTGACAGCTGAAGCCACAGCACCTTACGGTGAGTGGAGTGGATCAGCCGCAGCCTGGTGGGGAGCAGTGAGATCTGTGAGGATCCTACTGAAAGAATGCTCAAAAATGATCATTCACTAGGTGTCCCATATCAAGGGCTTCACTAAATTGAATGTTACATACACTGAGTATTGGCAAAATAGCAATAAAAATTACAAACCCAGCAACTCCCTTTGGATCCTGGTTGTCACAAAAAGGCAAATGCCCATCTTGGTGTGATTCCTGAACTTCGCTCTCTCAAGAACGTGTGAGCTTCATAGTGCTAGGCTACAGTGTTCCAGCTTCAGAAGCTGTGTGTGTTAAGCAGTGTGGTTTTTTTTATTTAAGATGCATTTCAAAACCAGCTAATCTACTTGGTTGGTGTAGTTATTCTGCTAGATTACCACTTTGAATCTGTTTCGAGCTGGTAGTTTGAGAAAAGAGTTTTTTTCTCCCACTAGAAATAACAGAGTAGAGATTGTAAACTTACAGTCTCTTTAAAATGTAGTCATAGCTACATAAAAACCGTAATTTATGCTTCTTGATTCATTGCTCTAATAAAAATGTCTATATTATCTTCATGCACATAAATACTGTTGTCAAGGAAATGATTACCCAAATATTTGCATTACATGGGAAAATTACCAATGAAACTGTGATGGGCTCTTCGAGACTTGCAAAACTTTCATTGAGGTCAGTAAAGCTATGGCTCTACCTGCTGTCTGCGTGGGCTTAGAGCTGTCACAGGGCTGTGGCACTGCTTAATTGTTACTTGGCTCCTTGGCATGCTTTGGCCAGTGTCGGCAGCCCAAATGAGGCACGGTTCAGGGAAAGCCACAGACCAGGGACTATCCCAAAATGGATTATGGATAAGACAGCCCCATTTTGTGAGAGAAGAGCATTTAGCATGTGTGCTGTTCTGTATGGCTTCAGCATCTGTTTCCTGGGCTGTTCTGCACGCAGGTGCAGGTGTAGCCATAAAGATGCTGCTGTGTGTTTTTGAATAAGAAAAAGCTCTAATTGCATGCTGTTTACATAGAGGAAAAAAGGAGGCCACTGTCATTTATCAGAAAACAACACTTACAAAAGTTTGTTGTTTCATATATGTGTGTCTGTATAAAAATATATATACACACACATTATTTCATATAACAATGAGCTTCTTATGTTTTGAATAATGCCGTACTGTGTAATGTCCAGATTTTCCCAAAATGTTATTAGGTTTTTGTAAGCATATGCAGCAAAGTATCAGAACCAGAATAAATGTCAGAGCTCATAGTTGTCTTACATGGTGTTTTTGTTGCAAGTGTTCACCTAATAGTCTCTGAGCATGTAGGTATGACACCACTTCTCTGTTTCGTAAATAGTGTTTTGACTTTCTTAGAATGAAATAACTTAACAATAGCAGCAAAATGTAACTTAGGCCTAGCTCAACATTTACAGGCACATTCTATTAACTTGAGTAAGTGTGTATTATGAACTTGCTCTGAATTTGGATAAGCATGTGTTATGGTGGGCTGTTAAGTGTGGCAGGTTGGTATTTTTCATTATGGAACTATTGGTTAATGTAGAGAGCCACTGTAAACACTGTGGTGCTGCTGCTGCTCAGCAGTTGTAAATTCTTACACTCCTTAAGAGTTCCACAGAATTACAACAATTTCCAATTCCTGCCTTAGTTTGTGTCATGTGTTTAGTTGCACTCAGCAGTTAGATGTGTTTTTGTTTCTGATACCAAAGATGTAGATTTTTTTTTTTTTGAGAGAGAGAGGGAGGGTTTTTTTTCTTTTCCTCTTAGCCCTTATGTGAAACGTACTGAATATTGCAAATTATGGAAGGCTGATTTTTTTCTAGAGTTGATCTATGCATACCTTCATAACAAATAGTTAAATAAAGTCAAAATGTCAGACTCAACATTCTAAAAGGTGGACTAATTGCTGGTTTAAAATTTTGCCCTTATTTTCCCTAATTGAATTTGTGTGGGTGGTTTTTTTGTTTACTGTGTTGAGGTGGGTGTTGTGTTAATTTTACCTTGCAGTCTTGAAAATACTAATTTCCAATGAGATCCTGTGTCTTTTAAAAGCTGACTCACAGTTTCAGAAGAAATCTTTGCTTTCATGTTGTTTCATTTTGTGTTAATAGTGATATTAATACTGACTGTGTACAAAGGCATGAACTTAAGTACTGGATATCTAACTAAGATAAGTTAATAGTTAAAAGGCTTTGGCTTAGATACAGTACAAAGAATTCTCGTTTTGAGGTACCAAGTTGCCCAGAGAACTTGTGGATGCCCCCTCCCTGGAAGTGTGCAAGGCCAGGTTGGATGAGGCTCTTAGCAACCTGGTCTAATGGAAGGTGGGGCTGGAACTAGATGGTCTTTAAGGTCCGTTCCAACCCAAGCCATTCTGTGATTTGTGTTTGCCTCATCAGGATAGGGTAAATCACCAACTGGAACAATTAACTGCCAAGTTTCTAAGAACATAAAGTCAGGAGATTTGTACATCTTAAAGCATGCTTCTGTTTATCTTGGTTTGCAAAGAGTTTGGGGTACTATAGATAAAAGAAGTACGTTCAGTACCTCTTGGCATAAGCTTCATCAGTTGTCAGCTGTACGGAGACAGACAGCCCTTTATTGAGGAAAAACAGAGAAAAGCTAACAGACTGTTTCTTGCTTCTGTAGGTAAATTCATTTCTATTACATTTCTTGATTATAAATAAGTGGGGTAAATAAAGTCGATATAAGGAGGACCAATGCATGTATATAACTTTTCTTTTTCTTTTAATGGGAGAACTACTATGTGCTGGCAAGAAGCTTTTATTTTAATCTTACAGCTTTTTTCTTTAGTGTAAATTGGTCATTCCTACACTGTCATGTTTTTTGTTTGTTTGTTTGTTTGCTTGTTTTAAAGTGACACAGTCCATTTTGAATCTGTTCATAGAAGAAAATCTAAGCCCCAGGTATTGTGTGTGTCACTGTGTCTGCTTTCTAAGATTTGTGTTATCATTGTTACCATGTAAGTGCTTTTCTTTCCAGTGCTTTGATAAAAATCCACCCAAACAAATGGGAGACTGCTGTGGGTGAAAAACAAGCATTGTCAAACTCTCAGGTACTCAGTCTGGAAAAATAGAAATGCTTTTCCTCAAATCTTTCTGCTGTGTAACTTCAGGTTCTATAGATGGCTTTAATACATGAAACTTTTCTGACAGGTTAATGTGATTTTTAATGACATCACTTTATTAATTCATGAGACAGTGTTGGCTATCTGTATATTAAACAAGAGACTTTGATAACTAAAAAATGCATTGATTAACTACGTGTGAAACATTCTTAAACAGATTAGAAATAATATTTGTAAGAACACATGATGAGGAGTTTAGTCTTCCAAATGCCTCAGAAATAAGAGAAGCCTGGAGCAAGTTGTATATCTGAACTTAATTTCCACAGGAAAAACCGTGTTGACTTAGCCTCTGAGCCAATTGAGTGTCATTTAGAAAACAAAAAGCAATATTGAAAGAGGAAAGGATTTAGCTTTCTACTGAATATACTTCATGACTTGTGATACAGGATGTAAGTTAGCTGCAAGCAAGCCTTATTTGTCAAATAATTATTTTGATCTTGGTTTGCAACCCTGATATAAATCGATTAATTTTTACTCATGTAAGTAGCCTGACGAAAAATCAGTATCGGAATTATTCCCTGTCAGTACAGAAATGGTTGTGAAGTCTCTCCCTGCCCCTGCAGTCTAGACAGCAGCAAGGGCAGGACATTTAGGATCCATACAGTATCACAACAGATTCCAATCGTATGTCTTCTTGCTGTTGTGGATGGCTTATCCTTTTGTTCCTCCTCTATCCAAAATACATTTTAACTGTAAACCTTTTTTCTTACCTCTTGGGAAACTGGTAATGAAATCTTTTACTTTCAGATTGACAACCCAAGTCCAATGTGGATTGTTGAAGCCTAGAAATTGTGTCTTCTAGGGAGGAGAAATTAAGGGAAGCTTTTCAGCCTGTGGAGAAAAAAAATGAGTCTTCTCAACTGAGTTCTGTACTTAATAATTTGAATATAGGAAGTTTGTCTTACATGAAATACTATTGTTATTGTTTGAATGCTTTCAAACTTACTGAGATTTACTGGAAAAGGAAACACTTGTTAGCCTGATTCCAGCTAATGTAAATGGCCATAACACTTAATTGGGCTACTGTGATTTACACTTCTTAAATCAGGCCAAGTACAGTTTAAATTGTTAAGTGGATTAACAAAATGTAATCTGCTTTGATTGGTGTATCTGATCAGTTTTTCCTTCAATCTGTGCAATGTACTAAGAAACTAGTTTAAAAATGTGGTGAAATGTAGTTTACCATAGAAAAATAGCAGGAGTGTTGCATGATACTTACACATTTCCTGTATATGGGGAAAAAGTTTTCTCATAGGATTATTCTACTTTCCAAGTTACTCACTGAGTATCTGTATTGCTGCACATACTGTCTCATCTTCATAAAACCTTAGAGAGTTCAGTCTAACTGAACTTGATTGAAGACATTTTATCTCATTTAAATGTAGGTAATCATACTTTGTATTTTTGTAACTCTTCACTTAAAAGCGCAGTTTTTCTTGTTGGTTACCTGGAATTAAAAATAGTCCATATGTGATTTCTAGAGCATGAATATTCCAAGTGGTAGTTAGGTGCTATAGCCACATTTTTAATCTGCAGGTGATATTTTACTTATCTATAGTTTTTATTAAATAGCATGGCTAGAAATGTTACTGAGATGAACAGAATATCACCTATTTTACAGTTAGCAGGAACTGAACTTGTAAGAGTGCAAACTGTCTGCTTTTTTTTGTAGGCAGAAATATAGAGTAGATTTAAGTATTTCTCCATTATTCATACATGGAAAGGATCCAAGGAATAAAGAGTTACCAGTATTTGTAGCACTGTTCCTCGCAGACTGTGCAGGAGAAATTTTTGTGTAGGCATTTGCAGTGGAAAGAATGAGTTGGACTGTGAACTGTCCCATAGGTGTGCCCTTCTGGCACAATGCAGTTAGCAAAGCCCAGGGTTAACACTAAAAGAAATGGGGATAAAATGCTCTTGGTTGTAAGGATTCAGCTATGGAACAGTCTTTCAAATCAGATCAGTGAAAGCTGAACTCCTACAAATGCTTCCAAACTTCTGGTTTTGAGAAAGCCCTTTACTGACAAGTGATGTCTCAACGTGAGAAGCTTCCTCTTGCCACCCTTACCTTGCTTTCAAAAGGCACGTAATAAAAAATGCTACCCTAAACAGTGCTTTTGTTTCTTAAATGTGACAACCTTGGTTAAATCTGTTAAGGACTTTGCTGTTAATTTGATTTACAAACACTGTAATATTGGTCTTGGTGATGGTATAAAACCCAAAGATTAGCGCATACATCGTCCTGTTTGCTGTTGAAACTTTGGATAGGAAAGTAATGCATCCCCAAAGCATTATCAAGCTTCGTAAGTATCACACATTCCTAGAAATAACGATCTATAGAGTTGTGCCTGGCTTAGCCTCCAGTTCTTGAGTGATACTTCAACCATTATGGAATTGATTATTTTGAATTCAACTTACTTATTGTAAGAGTCAAGTGATTTTATGTAATATCAGACTGTGAAATTCTTTCCCCCCTAATTATCATTAGTGTGTGTTTAATGTGGCTTTTTAATTACAAACCTGCATAACTAATTTAACCACAGAAAAAGAATGATTTGAGTTTAAAGATTATATGTTCTGAAATTTCATGTATCCATTATCTTTAAATTACTCTTTTGATTCCTTTCTTTGAAGTTCTCCTATCTTATCATCCTGTATGTCCCAAAGCGCTTTCTCTTCTTTTTTCCTTCCTTCACCGATTTGTTTTTGCTCTTGTTCTTGCTCTCGCACTCTTAGTTTAAGGCATCTCTGCAGTTCTCTTGTCATTCTCATCCCTCCCCACACCTCCAGTAATTTTGGATTTTTGCAGTTCTCTGCATACACATTCATTCTCATGGTCTTGGTCATCCTTTTCTTTCTTTTCCTTTCTGATTTAGTAAGGATGGGAGCGTGGAGAGTGAGGTGAATGTGATTACCTTTTGTAGGGTAATAGAAAAAATGTTTTTTAAAGGGACATATCATAGCTGTTGGGGACAGCTCTGGAGGCAGCCATGCTGGCCAACCATGGGAATGGCAAAATGTGAGTTGAAAGGAGGGTTATGCTTAGAAAATAGGGGATGTGATTAGGATTCAGCTCCCTCTCTCGTCTGCCTGGTCTGTAGCAGGTGCCTTGTGTCACCTTTTTTGTCAGTTGTTGGGCTCTGCCAGTGCTCTAAAGATACTGCATCTCAGAGACGGCAAGTCCTTGATGTCAGTTTTTCTCCCATGTGTCAGGAAAGGGTGGCACATACCAGCTTTTGCTTTCACCTCCTACACCTCTGGTGCATTGGCAATGAGGAGGAACATTCACTTGGGATTTTTTCCTCTCTTCATTAATGGAAGAGAGGGATGCTGTCTTCCAAAATGTGCAACAAGGCAAATGGAGCAAGGAGTGATTGGAATCAATCTGCAATCTCATTTGCTGCAGGTATGCATATGGTTTTTATCAGCTGGAGTGAGTTTTACTGTTTTTTTCACAGAACTTAGCCATAAAAGATTAAGGTTATTACAGAGAATTTTTTTTTAGTTTCTTCAAAAAATTAAAAGTACAGTGCTATGCCCACACACAGAATACTAATTTTAGGTTAAGACATTTTTAGCAAAATCATGAAATTGTTAGAGACATTTGTGAGCTGAGAACAAATTTGTAACTTTTCTACAATGTTTTCTGCATACAGTAATTTTGAAGCATCAGTCTAGAAATGATCCATGATGCTTTATTAGGTTTTGAAAAGTAATTTTATCAGAAGCCAGAAGTGTGAGTCTTAAGTAAATGTAAGTGATTTTTATGTACTTTTTACTTATGCAGACATAAATGCTGCAGAAATAGTTGCTGCATGCTAGTGGTGCTTCTAAGATTCCTAAATAATGAAAACCTTTTTCTGTTTCTTTTAGGACAGTGGTGCTTTAATTGCATCTGTTCTTGGCACTCCTTGAGACAGGGAATTATATTTGTTTGAATTACTGGAAAAAATAATTCCCCTGGCACTTATGTTGTCCAGAAACCTTTTGTACTCTCATTTGCTTTCTTAGCTTTGGATATTATGATTAGCATCAACACTTAGAAACTCATCGTAGGCTAACTTCCTTGTCATAACCGAACCTACTGAAATGTGTCTGTGTCTAAAATTCTGAATTTTTATGCAGATCACATCCTTTTGAGTTTCCTATCTAATGGTCTTGTTGGGTTTGTTTGCCCACAGCAAAGATTTTAAAAAGAAGCTGTATAAGTATTTCCAGTCATTAACTTCTATCAGTGTCCTCTGTTCTTTTGGTCTGCCTGAATTCATATGTTGTACTTTGATTGTGGTTGTCTCATCTGAGGCACAAAATTGTAGGCTATGCTCTTGAATTTATGTTGAACTTGATGAGAATTTAGCATTGGGTTATGCCTACTGAGCTGCAGCTATGTTTTGTCCTGCAAAATAATGTACCAGGTATATAATTCATAACAAGAAGATCAGTTAGTAAAATTAGACTACCCTTTCTTTTGTAAATCTGTGGAAGCAAACAAGCAGTTTCATGGGAGATGAACCACTTTTGCTAAATCAAAGGCACAAGTCACAGTTTCATTGTAAATATTTGGTATAGCATGATAGTTACCACTGTGTTGCTCTACATGTACTCAATTGCCAATTAACAGCTTATTTTCACTGTTATTAACACGTTCAGAAGAAGGCTTGGCTCTAGGGGAAGAGGAAGAGGAAAAATATGCATGTCAAAATGCAATTAAATATTTAGCCATAATTATTTTGTCTGGAAAAGACTCTGGGAATCGCATAAGCAATGTGTATCTGTCAGTAGCTGTATAACCAGCAGTATGACTGTGAAAGCATACAGTGGTGGAAGGCAGGTTCACCTGTATAAATGCAGTGCATTTCAGCATGCAATTTAAGATACACAAAGTGCAAGAAAGATTAAATTAAAGAAGGAAATGCCAGAACACGAGCACTGATGCAGTTACTGGGTGAATTTCCTGGTACCGTTATCATGGATTGTGTTTCATTTCTGGTTTGTTGTTGGTTATGTGGGGTTTTTTTGGGGGGTTTTTTTTTGGTTTGTTTTTTTCTTCCCCCCCACTGTCATCAAAGCAGCTGCAAAATATAAATATAACAGTTTTATTAAACGTGCCTGAACCTGACTGCTGTTTCTGATACAGTTACTGCTAGTATTTTCTTCACATTTTCTTTCTTCTCCACTATTGACTTGTGAGGAAGAAATGACTCGGGATTGTCTTTAAGTTGAAATATGTTCCTGTGAGTACAGGCGGTCAGTAGTGTTCGTAAGAAAATCACTGATCCACAGTGGGAGTGTCTACCCATCACCTGAAATACTATAGTTGCCCATGTGCATGCTCCTTGCGCTTTCCAAATGCGAAGTAAAAGGGTTCTTTTAAACCACCATAAGCATCTTTTAAAAAACAAACAAACCAAAAAACCCACCAAAAAAACACAAATGAAACACAAAAACCACCAAGAGAGAAGTTGCATTGCATTTCACTGGATTCTGAAGGTGATCTGATGGGAGGAAGATAATTTTGAAAGTTAAGTTCAACAAAATGGAATGGATCATGAAGGTTAAGAAACAGCATGTAAAAGCATCAGACTTACTGAAAAGGGTAGCAATTTAAGCAAAATTAAGTTTGTTGCAAGCCTTAATGAATCTGTACATCTTCATTTGTTTTCATTAAAATCCTGGAGTGCAAGCTAACTTAAAAAAAAAAAAAAGTTTTATTCTTTAACTTAGAAAGTGGAAACTGACATTATTTTGGTGAATGGATGGAAAGTTTGTCAGCTTTTATGATTTGGAAAGAGCCTCTGAGATACTGAAACTCTTTAACAACAGTACCAGCTCCCTAAATACCAGTGTCTTACCCAGTCCTTCCTGTATTCATTGAACAGGAGGGTAACAAGTTTTTTCTTCTTTTAGCAGCTGTTGAACATCAGCATCAGAAAAATAGAGACTTGAATAGATTGTTCTTCTAGTACAGAGTCCAGGAGATTTTATACTTTATATAGAAGATTAAAATCACAAAAGTATTTTTTAAATGTACTGTCTAAATCCGTAGGAATTTCAGAATGACTGAAGAAGAATATATTAGACCTAGACAGAAGATATTTAAAAGTATGAAATAGCTTTAATGAAACTAAGTTGAGCAGATTTTTTTTTTATCTTGGAAAAAAAAAAAAAAAAAGCCCAGTGAGAAGGACATGGCAAATATCCATGGAATTGTGAAAAACAGAGAAACTGAATAGATTTGGTTTTTGGTGGGTTTTTTTTTTTCATTGTTTTAAATAATGTAAAAACTAGGAGGCATCTAGCAAAACCATCATGGAACAAGCTTTAAGAAATCAGAGTTAATTCCTACTTATCATAAAGTATTGTGGGAGCCAAAACCAGATACATTCTATGACAGCAGTACTTGGAAATGGCTGAGTGGTGCACAAACGTGGCAAGATTTGAGGGGACTCAGAGGTGGAACATAGAGCTCATATGGAGTGAACTGGTAAGACTGGGTGGGGTCAGAAATAAACAGGTTTTTGAATGTACAAGTCATTTTTCAGACTTCAGGTAGCAGCACCAATCTTTGATACTATATGTACATTGAAAATATCAGCTCTAAGTTTAACTAGTAAGATAAACTTGCTACTAGTAATTTGATCGGGTACCTGACAGAGAATATTCTTGGAGACAGGAGGGTCTGTAAAAGGTACCTGCCATTTCCTTTCCTTCTTTCAGACTGAGTTTACCATTGTATTTGTTGTTAAAGGGAGAAGGTTTTGCATAATCCTGCTGCTAGCATATTTCAGTTCCCTTCTCCTTTTCTGTCTTTGGCTAGTTGCTTTGTCCTTATTAATATTTCATAAGATTGATATCAGATTATTCAGAATACTTTTTGCTTGTTTGTTTTTGGCTTTTCACAGGACAGACAACTGTTGTTTTTTGCTGATTAGAGAATATATGGGTAACTGTACAGTCCTGGAATTGACGTTGTTGTCAAAGTGAGAACATTGAATGGTACAGGAAATATGGTAATACTGTATAATTCTTGTATCTCCAGTTTCATGACTGTTACTGTGTTGTCCTCTGTGCAATTTCAAGAGGATAATTCCATAACCTGATGTTTTGAAAAATATCACGGAAGATGAGTAACAGTTCACACACACTAGACACCCATGATGTTTTCTCCCGTTAGATGGCACGCAGCTGCCTATGTGATTAGGGCTATGGGGATGTATTTAACTAATGGCTGTGCTCAAGGCCAGGCCTTAATGCAGAAGTGAGGGGACGGAAGAGGCAGAATTTGACTGGAAATCAGTGTAACTATCAGTTCTGGAAGGCTATAGCCTTAAAAACAGAAAAACGAATTGACTGCTGTTGCAGTGAGAACCTTTTATTCTTTTTATGCTTTGCTTTCAGTGTGCTGGCTAAATGATACTTGCTTTGGAAATACTGTTTTGTGTCGATGCATTCAGGAAGTAATGCTGCGTAAGGGAAGACTTTCCTGCTAGAGAAAAGCTTTGGATAACTTAATTGCATTTCAGCCCACTGACAAGTTGCAGGTGGTGCTCTGGCTATTCTTCCAGAAAATAGTGACTCATCATGACCTACAGCAGGGTTAAGACATAGGTGGACCCATATCGTGCTGAGTTTTCGTTGAACTAAGACATACATTTGCGTTTTTTCCAGTTTTCTAGACAATTAAATACACTCAGCTGTGATTCAGTAAACGTTGTTGTTCTTGGATAGAAATGCCAAGCTTGTTAAAATGCTTATGGATTCTTTAAGAAAAGTCTTTAAAATGCTTTATGTAACTTACTACAATTAATTGTTTTATGAAAAGTTTCACAATAAAGAAAATAAATGTTGTGAGAAAAACTGTATGGGGTTGACTGTCTGAGAGCAAAAAATAAGTAGCTACTATGCTTGGAAGGAAAGGTAAGTAGGGATAATTTTTGTGCTTGAATTAATGAAGACTGTTCACTTACAGTACTGTTAAGACTTATGCAAAAATTTGCTGTATGAGTGGGTGAGCATTTTTGTTGTATTGCAGATGGGCTTCACTGAAAAATCTTGCTTTTTTTTTTTTTATAAGCACACAAAGCAGTTATAGGATGCTTCTAGTGATTTGATGAGTTTTCTTGTAGATAGATTTTAATTTCTGTGAATGCAGAAATTAAGGTGTGTTTGTGTACACTACCTAGTAGTGCACACCTTGAAGCTTAGCCCATACAGTTGTGGAGATGTGGTGCATACAGGTTAGTCAATATGGACCAGCACCCTTGTGTAAGTGCAAGGACAGTGGGAAAGTAGGTCTTGTCAGTTGAGAATTGTGAGGAAGTTGGAAGGAGACATAAAGAGACTTAAATGACTTATTTTAATTAAATTCAAATGTAATGGCCATGGCAAATCACCGTTTACTCTACTGAAGGATTCCTGTTTGTCATCTGTTATTGACATGTTAGATTTATTTAACAGGCTGAAAAAAGGTAAACAATGCAATTATTACTATTCTCATTCTAGTTTAATTTTTCTTCATTTCAGCTGTTGATTTTTGGCTGAACAGCATTGCATAATTATTTTCTCTTTCAAAAACAAATAAAATTGGGTTTCATTTAAGTAGACACATCTTACTGGTCATACAAGGTAGTGTGTTTGAATGTTAATGTAAAAGCAGACTGAGTAGAAGACGTTGATTCCCCATCCTGTGATTGTCATACTTTCACTGATGGAGAATACGGTATTTCATATTGCCAAGAATCAGTCATATCAAAGCCATTGTGTACCACTTGATTTCTGAAGCCTTTCTGCAATTCAGTTCCATTTCTGTGTTCATTTCCATTACTGCCCATTTCTGACAGTATTCATCAGAACTTGTTTTAAATAAATTGATATATACACTTAGCTTTTCCCTATATTGAGTCCAGTAAACAATATGTAAAACCATTTTTTCCAGCTTTGGTGGGTTCTTATGGCAAAAGCCTATTGTATTTTTTTTTTTTTCCTGGTTCTGTAAGTACACGGTCACACTTCCTTGACTCTAATCTAGAAATGTTTAATCTGTAGCAAAGTTCACATCACTGGCTATGATTGAAAGAGGCAAGTTTGGACCTTAATACTTGGTTGGTCTCCAAGGCGTTTAGTCTTAATATGGGTATGGAAAAGAAATATTGGAATTCATCTAGAATGTAACAGGTATGTTTTTTTTTGGCTTGCATAGTGTGCTCATTTGTGAAATGGTAATTTCTTGTTGTAACTTCTCAGGATCCTCTGCTAGAGAGTCTAAGCTAACATAATATTGGTGGCTCAAAGATAGGAGGACTGTGGCCTTCTTTTTCTCCAGGGAACACATTAAGTATGAAGGAACACCGTAACCGTAAGAACTTGTGGTGGCATCGTGGCTGTACTCAACTTGTGTTTAAATTTTCACACATGAGTAGCAATTTAGGAAAATGCATATGTAAAATTAGGTGTGTAGGTAGCTCACTATCAGAGACAGGTTTGTAGTTAATGTCTTTATAAAGCATTTATATTAATAGTTTTTAGAACAAGTAGTTAAGAGGGAATTTATGTAAAATATTTTTCATTTAAGAAAGGAAGAAGTAATGGTTTAATAAACATCATGGGCATTCAGACTTTGGCTCTGATGCACTTTTCAGGAGAAAATTGCTTTTAATTCAAATACCCAGAAACAGTTTAAAATATATTTCTGATATAACTGATCTTCAGGTATGAAAGAGAAACTACAAAACAAAAATTAAATTTCATGTATGATTCTGATAGAAAGGTGTCAGACACTGAGAGAGTACTGCACACTTAAATTTGAACCTATCTCTCAGACTTTTTCCTTCATTTTCTTATGAATCTTGCAGCCAGAGACTTAGTGCAAGGCTGGAGTTCTGCATTATATTTTTTATTAAAAAATGTGTCATGTACCTTATCAGCTTTCAAAAGGTAGTTACTTCTGTGGTAGAAATGTGGGACTGAAAAGTGGTGGCATTATGGCAAACTCTGGCCAGAAGGAAAGAAGATACTGTCCTTGCCCTGAAAAAAGTTGTCAAAGAATTCTGGCCCAGATTTCAACACTAAGCATGAAATCTGTGGTTTAGAGTGGAGTGTATTTAAGACCTGAACTGTTTTGAAGATGAAATTCCCAATCATCCAAGTATTGAAGCATGTTTTTTAGTCCAGTTTGGCAGAATGCTGAAGTGCCTACTTAATTTCCATAGATGCTTGATCAGATGCCTGGGGGAGAGCTGCAGTTGCAGATGTTGAGAAATTTAAGTCAGATTCCTTCCTCTTTGGAAAATCAGCTCTATTTTTACAAAATAGAATCCTTAGATGATCTTTTAAAAAGCAAGTTCCTGTAGGGATTTTTTCCCCTTGGAGAAAAGCTTTTAGATCAAAAAAGATAGAGGATTTCCTATTGGAATGGAGAAATAAGTTTTATGGACTAAATGAATACTAGAGCTTCTCACCTTTGAAATTGCTTTTGAAGATACACACAGGTAAGTTTAGTGGGTTATTACTCAGAATATTCTTCTACCTATTGTTCTCGTTTGCTGTAGATCACTGTGTTTAAGCACTAATATTTTGTCCAGATTAAGCTTTATTCATATTACATGTACAATTTTTGATTGACTCATGCCTTACGTGAAATTCTCTGAAGATATGTGAAATGTTCTTTTTTTGTGATTTTTTGTAGTATTTGGGGTCTAATGGGATTACTGGGGCTTTAGCTTGATGTCCTGCAAATCAGTAAATTGGTGTCAGTTTGGTTTCAGGCAGGTACTCTTCTAACCACAGTGGCATTAGACTGAACAGTGGTTAGAAACCAGAAGAAACGGAGTGGTCAGTAATGATCAGGGCATATCTGTTAAGTGTTGATATCCTCAAATGATCTGTGTAACAGAGAAAAACAAAATAATCCTTTATTAAACTCCCTGTTCCCTAGCCAAAACATATGCAAAACAAAGATCTAGCGATCTAACTGTATGAAATAACCTGTTCCTACAGCAGATCTGGCGATCTACTTTACTTCAGTCAAGTGATCTGTGTTTATTTCTATGTTTACTTAAAGTGTTCTGCAGGTCATGTGGGAACACTTGTCTAAGGAACATGGTTTGGGTATTAAAAGGTACCACCTTCTCCCCGTGGCTCACAAAGAACCAGCAAAGAAAAATATTTGTAGATCAAGAGATGCAGACCCCAGAAAGAAATGCTGTTAATTTCACAACTTGTCTATAAATCCTTCCAGAGATAAATTAAAGCCTTCACTTTACAAACATATCGTGTGACAAAAGATTCTGCCTGGTGGCAAGCCTTGTGTTTTTGCCCTCCGTCTTTCCCACTAAACTCCTCCAAGGGTCAGCTGCAGTCGCTGCTAGGAAATTGCAGACTGTTTCAAGGTTGAATTGATCTAGCTTTAATTGTTAGCTGCTGGATCCTATTGCGTTATTATCAGCAAGATTGAAAAGGTCTTGCTACCAGATCTCCTGCTCTGTGAGTAAATGCTTATGTCTGGTAATCAAATGACCTCTCAGTCTTCTCTTCATTTAGCTGACATAGACAGAGCTCCCTCACACTTCAAAAATGGAAAAAGTAGATGGCAGAAGAAAATAAATGGCGAATAATGATAAAAGTGTAGGAGGTAAGGCAAATAAGATGACATTTATGAAACATCTCCCACTTCAGGAACAGAAAAACTGTGTGAGAAAATTTGAGCAGACCTCTAGGTCCTTTCCCAGGTCATTGAAATGGTGCCTGGCATGGCCAGTGGTGCCAGCATGGATCTTGGCCAAGCATTGCATTGCAATTTTCAGTGACTACCTTTGAAGGAAACAGGAAGGTGTGGAGACAAACTTAAAGCTTGCTGAGACACTGAGAATGATGTTTCTTTGCATCAGTACTTACGATATTAATCCTTATGTTTCATTAAGAAAAACAGATGAAATATCATATCCAGTATATGAAAATGTTTAAACACTTTTTCCCCTCCATCACTATCGACTTTTCATTTACGTCTGTATCCGGTGTTGATTTAAGCTCTGATTTTGGGACCACTTACTTTGTGTAAATTTCCATTACATTCATTATGGATGTGCAGAATCTACTTGTAGAAAAAGCAGTGTTATAATCTGTAATTATTATAATCCTCTAAATTTAAAGACTTGTAAGGTAACAGAGGAAGGACAAAGAATAGCTCTAGGAAAATGTTGATTGAAGGTTGCTGCTAGCAGAACCACTCATCCGGCCTGCAGCCCACTCTCTCTGTGTTCTGCAGCTGTGCCAGAAAATACGCTGCATGAATAATTTGGACAGTTGTGGCCAATTCCCTATTTCTTGGCTCAGCTTCAGAACAAATCAGCAGGTGTGCATGTGCACACTCTCTCTGGCAAAATACCCTTTCCAGAAGTGTTGAAAGAGGGCATGTAACCCTCTTTAATGTGTATGTACAGATTTTGGTGCATGCATAGAAGTTCAAGGGACGGAGAGGAGATGCAGGATTTGGTCTTCCATTGACACTAGTAGAATCTCAGGTGTCTTGCCTGGCCAGGGAGACTAGATGTACTGTATTCTCCTGCTGAGTACTTGTCAAAACTTTCTAGTCTTGTTGGATGAGTTAATACACAGCTGGGTGAATTCTCCAGCCTGTGCCATGCAGGGAGGCAGGTTAGATAGACTGAATTCTTTCCTCAACAGCTAATTCTGTGGCAGTTGCTACTTCTTCCAGGATCAGGAGCTGTATATGGCCTTTGTACGGTTTTAAAGTGTCGTTTGTCTCTTTCCCATGTTTTAAACTGCATGTACTAAATTCTTCTATTTTCCTTGTTGTTCCTTCTGCTAGCTTTCTTTTTATGTCTTTTTAGCTTCTGCCAGTTATTATTAGCTCAGATCCTGTTGCTGTAACTTTTTTTTTTTTTTTAATTTGAAAAAAATGCAACTTGGCTGATGATAATTTGGAAGCAAGCCAGCAACAGCAAAAGAACAAGTGGAAACAAAGTCTGCCAAAATTTCTTCATTTTAGAGGAAACTGCCTGACTTGGATCTCATCAGTTTGAATTTTTATTTTCTTGAACGGATTTTGATTGTAAGGTGATATTGGTGGTAATGTCCACACATCCACAAGCCTCTCAGCTGCTTTTCCTTGGCTTATGTGTTATTGGCACACCAGTTGATCCTGTTACCCTGTAGCCTGAAGATCATAAAGTCCAACTGTTAACCTAACACTACTGAGTCTACCGCTAAACCATGTCCCTAAGCACCAGATCTACATGGCTTTTAAATACCAGGTGACTCAACCACTTCCCTGGGCAGGCTGTTCCAGTGCTCGACAAGCCTTTCAGTGAAGAAGTTTTTCCTAATATCCAATCTAAATTTCCCCTGGTGCAATCTGAGGCTGTTTCCTCTTGTCCTGTTACTTGTTACTTGGGAGAAGAGGCTGACACCCACTTCACTACAACTTCCTTTCAGCAGTTGTAGACAGTGATAAGGTCTCCCCTCAGCCTCCTTTTCTCCAGCTTCCTTCAGATACTTTTCTTAAAACTTGTGCTGTAGACCCTTCACCAGCAAACTCCACTCCAGCACCTCAATGTCTTTCCTGTAGCAAGGGGGCTTTTCAGTATTCGAGGTGCAGCCTCGCCAGTGCCCAGTACTATAGCTCTGGTGTTTAAATGAGTTCCCACTGATTTCATTCATGTTGGGTGTGTTGTGTTCATGCTGCGGCACTCGAAAGAAACAAAAATTACACAACACTGAAGGGAAGAAAAAGCCTTTCTATTTTTCTTTGTGGTTTTGTTATGTAAATAGTACAGCAGTGCAGCACTGCTGAAATTAAGAGTTCTTTGCTGATTAGTTAAATATACCCTAAGCTCATTTAATTCAAGTCAACAACTATGCATATTTTTGGTGTAGAGCTGGTTAATGAGTGGAAAATGAGAGTGTTGGGAAGATAGGCCATGGAACTGGCAAGCTTCTTGCTCTAAGACACACCACATCCCAGGGTGAAGGCAGGCTGTCTGTTGGACATATCTGCCTCGGAGACAACAATGGAGCATTAGAAGCAAATACTGTTAATAGTATTAACTTTTTATTTTTTATTCTGGTATTGTATTTGTATATACTATGCAAGATAAGAGGCTCTGTCTTTTTAGGAAATCCCAGAGATGCCAGGAAATTTGATGCATGTGTAGCTCAAGGAAGCTTTGGTAGCTGAAAGCAGTATTTTTTTGTTGAATGGGAGGAGTCCTCAGTGTTTGTAAGTCTTGTGGATTTTCTATTTTTTACTAATTGGACATCAATAGGGAAAAATGGACATCCCTCAAAGTACTGTAACAGCTAATTCAGTGCAGAGAAAGTCATGTTTGTCTCTTTGTTCTCAGTGAAATGCAAATTGACTTTCAGGTTGAACGTAATACCATAGATACTTTGCAATTAGGACACATGTAATAAAGAATATGGATATGTATTATTAAATAAACTTAAAGCTTTGGTCTAGGAGGAATTTTGAATCAAACTGTATATACGCATTACAATGACATGCAGATGAATGTGAAATTTAACTCAGGGTTATGCTTTAGAAACATGGAACTAGGCTTAAAAAATCAGTGATTTTAAAGGTTAAGTGAAATGTGTATAGCTTTAGACTAATGAGCTATATAATCAACATATCAGAGTTCCCTTTACTTTCTTCTTCTGGCATCACTCCTCTGGTTTGTCAGGTCTCTTTTCTTGTGTGGAGAAATTCAGGACCAGTGTCTTAAGGATTAACAGAAATTTTAGATAATTCATTAGTCTCATAAAAAGAAAATGCTGCAGGAAATGGCAATTGATTTCATTTCTTCTTGAAATGACTATGTTGGGAGGTATCAGACTAATGGATATGTTCAGTATCATTGTAAAGGTAAACCAAAATAATGATTACCTTTGAACTTTTGTTTAAGAAAATACCTTTTCATGAAGGGAGGGGAGGTGACCCATCTCTTAAAACTCCCACTGAAACTGGCTTTGTTGCATAGTTGGTCTTACTGTGGAGGATTCTAAATCTGGAATTAATGATCATTGATATGGCTTAACTAAATATTGGGGTCTTTTCAGGCCTGAAAACTGCAGAAGACTTGTGTGTTATTTCTTCCTCCCCCCCCCCAAGGTGAGGAATAATTTTTAACTATATGCTTGTGATTATAGTCCATAGTAAATTAATGAGAATTTCAGAGTAACAAAACCAGACAGTGAATCAATCAAAGATGTTCTTGTCTTGAGCGTGGCTTTTACTGCTGCCACAGATGTGGCTTCTAATCCTTCAGAAAAGATGAGTTCTGCTTCTTTTATCACTGAGATACCGGATAATTGTTTCTGTCAGGATCTCTCTTCATTTTCTATCTGTTTTCTTTCATTGAATGAAAATCTATATTAACCCTCATTGCACGTTATGTTAATTTTTATTTGACGTTGTTTTTTGCTTCTGTAGATATTTGCAATTCTGTGGCATAGCTCTGATTTGTCAGCTTTCTCCTTCAGCATTTGGTGAGGCTAATGGATAATGGTAGCCTTGTAAGTACAGCTTCAGAATCTATGCAACATACAGTGAATTGGAGCTTGACCTAGAACAGTACCCTTCATCCTGAGGGGAGAACTTCAATACTAGATTGCAGAGCTGAGAATACTGTATTGTGAATCCAAATTTGCTGGCTGACTCTTGTCTACCATTTTCTACTTTCCTTCCAATCCGAATTTCAGCTTTAATGATGCACATCTTAATTTGGGTACCCACTGCTTGCTGACTTGGATGCTTCCTGGATTGTTTCCCATTAAAGTTTTATTCCTTGTTCCAAGCAGTGAAATTTTAAGTCCCAGACTTTGTTCTGGAATTCTCTGCATTCTCTCACTGCTGACATAAACCCTTCCCCGTGCTGGACAGATCCTGCACAACTGCAACTTGTGGGACACCCTTGCCATCAACATAAATAATCCCAGTTTCATTGTTTGCTAGGGTAAGAGCCATTTCTTTTGTGGAGTACTGGTTGTATAATGCTTCTAGTAGCATGGGTGCTTCTTGGTGAAAGAGTGTATTCCTTTGCAATGCTGGGAAAGTTTTTACAAGTTCTTATTAATTCTTAAACAAAGAGGAAGCTACAGGATTAAAAATTTTGAAAATACATTCCTGTCTTCATGGGAATAAGTTTCATCCTGCCTAACTAGGCAAGAATTACCTCCTCAAGTCCCTCCCAACCTGGATTGCACTGTGATTCTGTTAAGGATGCAGAAAAATAAGCCTTTCACAAGTAAAACTTAGAAAAGGCATCAAAGGCTGGATTATACAATATGTATGACTAGCCTAGCACTTCTGTCTCCAAGGTGGCCTTATTTTTGAATCATCACACATCCTCTTTTATGTAAACGGGCTGCACATCTGGTGTTTAGTATTGCATGGCTGATGTATTAAATAAGGAGACAGTACTTCAGGATATGGAGTAATATTTCTTTGTTACAGGGAGAAGATAAGTAATAAGAGGATAGGTCCTCAGTGAAAAGGGAAATAAAAGGGTAGAAGACAGGAGAGAGGAATAGGGTATGAATAGATTAGACAAGTAATAACTTTTAAGATTTAAAAAAACATAAACATATTTACTGAGATTCTAAGATGCTCTTGGCCTTTCATAAGCTTACTGAACACTAGGGAGCTGCTAAGTAGTTAAAGACTAAAAAAGTACTTGTATAGTAGTAAGGTTTTTGCAGTGGTAAGAGGGCAAGGTTGGCCTTTTATCTGCATTTTTAATTGAACAGTCAGTTGAAAGCAGAGTTCTTCAGTTTCACCTTTTGATTTTGGACATTTTGTTGGCTTGGACAGAGTTCTAGTCAATAGGGGTACATCGAGCTTGGTTTGTTCAGCTTGGAGGAGACTGAGAGGAGACGTCATCACAGTCTGTAAATTCCTCACAAGGGGAAGAGGAGGGGCAGGGGCTGATCTCTTCTCTCTGATGACCAATGATAGGACCAGGGGAAATCCAGGGTATGTTTATGTTGGACATTAGGAAAAGGTTCTTCACCCAGAGGGTGGTGGAACACTGGAACAGGCTCCCCAGGGAGGTAGTCCTGGCACCAAGCCTCACAATATTCAAGAAGCATTTGGCCAAGGCCCTCAGACACATGGTCTGAATCTTGTGATTGTCCTATGCTAGGGTGAGAGTTGGACTCGATGATCCCTGTGGGTCCTTTCCAACTCACAACATTCTATGATTCTGTGATTTTGAATTAAATTCACTTTATTCAGACATCTCGCATTCCAACATATTTTTGTGACTTGCAGAGAAAGATATTATTTTTGTATTTTATCTTATTTTCCTCTAGTAATACATGTTCAAGGAATGTCTGTAATTTTGAGGATCATCTTTTTCTTCCATAATGATAATCTGTCCATGATATCTGTCTGTTTTCATGGGGGGTTTTTGTGCATTGCCATTGTTTGTTATAAATACCAATGAATACAGATACTGTGATGACTCAGTGGTGATAAATGTCTAATCTATAAGTGTCTCTGGAGTATTAGAGTGTTGCAGGCTCCATAAATAAATAGATTAGATAGATGTTGCAACATCTACTTGTGGAGGTAGGTCTTCCACAAAATAATTATTAGCATGTGGTAAAAGCTGAAATGCTTGTGCACTGCAGAAATGAGGAGTGATAAGGAGTATTTTAATATAATTGCCACTATGCCAGTGAAACTTCCTAAAAAATAGCATTAGAAGAGTGAAGTAGCAGCTATCAAAAGTATTTATGTATTAGTCACTCAGTGAAAATGGTTTTTCATTTAATCCTGGAAAAAATAGACACGGTATATAAAATTTGATAAATGTATAGGTAATTTAGGGTGAAGGCATATCCGTCTTCAAAAGGAACAGATTTGATGTTCTCTACAAATGTATTTATGAACCCAAAAATAATCTTTGTGTCAGAGAAATTACATGAAGTTACATGAAATATTGTCCTAAGCACTATTAAGTATTTTTGGAGGCTTAAATTGCTGTTATGAGTTCCTTCCTTCATCCATGCACTAGTGAGTTTTATTTATATAAAATATCTAGGAGTCTGTACCCATGTCCCACTGAATTTGAACACTTGTCATGAGTTTTGCCTAAGTGCTGCGTAAGGATTGTATAATTTAATATCTTAAATACATTAGTAAACAGATGCATGTCTTTTTGGTAGATGAGCTTCACTGGAGCAAGGGCCTCTACTTGCAAATACAAAGCATCTTATTTTTTTTATTTAGTTAAGCTTTTGAATTTGAGATTTTAAAAAATTATAACCTCAACCCTGGTAATTTCAATTCACATAGTTATATGTGTGTATATAAATATATGTATGTGTATATACACACATTTTTTATAATTATATATAATATGTAAGCATGTGTGTGTGTGCCTACACAATACAAAATACTTTCTATTTTACAACAGAAAAAAACTGAAAATCCAGAACTGAGACATAATAGAATTGAGCTGCATGGCAGCTCCTGTTGCCTTGGTTACAGGGTGGCTAAGTCTTTTCTGGACTATTCAGTCAGAGTATAGTATTTAAACACAAAAACATATTAATATTTTCATAACAGCTTTGCTCGCACATTGTTATGGTGTATCAGAGCACGCTGTAGCTAATAATTAATTGCCAATCTCCTAATGCTAAAGTTATGAATGATTTACTATCTGAAGCGACAAAAGATGAATAATTTAAGAGCGATGTTGAGTAAGGATGGCTTTCTGCTCATTGCAGTAGATACTCATGCATAAAACAGCTTTAAGGTCATGCTGATTATTTTTTCTGTGCTCAGGAAATACCTTTTAAAAGTGTGAGTATGAATAGGAGAGAGTACAGGGTGCTGGAGCTGAGCTCCTGTATGTGCCTGTTGCTGGGTAGTTCAGCAGCCAAGGTTTGGGGAAGGAAGAGCCTCTGGCAGCCCTAGGGCACACGGGCTACTGCAGGAGAGAGGAGAAGTGGGGACTAATACAGTGAAGTAGTGGGCCCTGAAAGGAATTAGCAAAACATCTTATGAGGAAAGCTTCTTGGAAGGAAATTTGAATATTTAATTTCTATGAGTTTAAACACACCTAGGTTTTACTCTCCATGCCACATCCTGTCTGAAATCTCTTGAAATCTGCATTTTTGTGAAAGGAGCTTCAATCTTTTATTCTTTGGTTGATTTGCTACTGTACTTGTGACTTATTGATATCCTTGTGCTGGAAGTTCATACTAATTTTTCACAAATGCACTGTATAACTTAATTTTATCATTTATTCTACTAACCTGTTGTGAAAACAAATTTAACAGTATACTTGTTACTATCTCGATATCTTAGTGTGATCTGAGATACATTCTGATGTGAAATTCATTCTGATTACAGAGAACATCCATCCTTTGCAATCTAGCATGATTTGACTGGCTAGTGTGAGCATAAACAGAATTTGTTGAACCGCAGAAATAGTGTTTCAGTCTAGATTTGGCAGCCTGTTCAACATTTTGGTCTTAACTGTACCGTGATATAAAAAGAAATAGTAATTGAGTATAGCTCTTTGAAGGTAGGTTTTTGAGTAACTTGCCTTTATAGTAGTACATAGAGATATAAACAATATAGTATGCAGTAAATAAGATACTTCAATCCTCATTCTAAAACATTTATCAGAAAATAACTAGTGAGAGTGTTACCATACCAGTTAGCCCCACTATGAAATGAAAAAACAGAGATTCATTACTGCAGTATTGTGGAAAAACAGTGAAAACCTGAAGCTTTTTATGTCTTGCTGAAGTTATCAGTATCCCTTTAGTACTGCAATATGTTCCTTAAATGAAGTGACTAACAGTTGTTAGGCACAAGTGCTGGAAAAGGGATTCCTGGTGGGGTTCTAACTGATATGCTGTGAAAAGCCTCGCTTGTGGCTTCTGTCTTTGTATTACATTGTGATTTATGAGCTGTGTTAAGATCTGTACCGTGTGCTTGATTCCCAGGTATTACTAACTTGAAGTTTTCAATATTCCAGTGCTGCTGAAGAGTAGGAGGTTTCTGGTGGTGCTTTTTAACACCATTTTGTGGTCTAGGACCTTCATCTCCTGCGGCAGATAGTTTCCTCCAGTAGCACCAGCAACCAGCATTATTTTGACAGAATTCTGGTGAGTTTTGCTGCTGTCAGGAGGCTTGGGAAAGTATCTGCAGCTTCCATAAACTCTCATGTGGTTTTTCACAGTCCACCAGTGGAGTGGGTAGCTTAGTCCCTTCGGAGTACACATCTTTATGAACAAGCTGTCTGACTGTGTTGGTTTTTGGAAAACACCTGATACACACTGGATGTCCAGAGCGACAGCATAGGCAATAGCAAAACTGCTTTCATTCTAGCATTTATCTAATCATGTATTATGACCATTTACATGATATACCTATGTTTGTATTCTATTTGAAGCTAATAGATGTACATTCTAACCCAATAATGGATGATACTGTAAAGAAAAATAAAGAGATCGACTCTGTTGTTAACTTGATAGAAATACTGATTTCTATTTCCAATCAGTGCTGAATTAATGAATTGGTGTTTTAATGCCTTCCTCTTTGTCTTGCCCTCCTTAAATACTTTCAGGAAAATAATATTTCTATAAATTGAGATTCATTACTGAGAAAGGACTAAGACAAAAAATGACCCTTGAGATTCAGGCAAATGACTGCTGTACTTAATACTTCTCTCTCCTACCACTCATGGATGCCTTGATGCAGGTTAAAGTTCAATTATTGTTGATTTATTCTTCCTGATGAGGTTCAGTTCTTCTCTTAGATTAGCAAGATCGAGTTCAGTAGGTTATGCATTTACCAAAAGTAGAAAGGAGCCTTCTTAAATCCTAGCTACAATATAGTAGGATTTGAACTACACTGAAAAGATCTGTGCAAATTCACAATAAATATTTTGAGGGGATTATAAAAAATTCTTTATTTCTAAGAAGTAGTTTATCTGAGGTAAAAACAATTAATTTACTCCTTGCGAATACTGTGTCTGCATCATTTTCAGGTTTTTAAAAAGGGGGGAAAAAAAGTGTTACAGTAATTTAACTAAAAAAAATAGTATCTCTGAAGGATAATCGCACAGGTACTGTGAGTTCCATAGTATAAGTAGATAAGGGGTTTTTTTTGTTTGTTTTGTTTTGTTTTTTCCTGGTTTAAACCAGTGTTTTTATCAGCTAAAGTTTAGCATGAGACTAACTGAATTCTGCAGGCTTCTGCTAACAAATAGAAGCGGTACTTGAATCTGTTGTGCTACATGTCAGTTTTGTGCTTTACTTAGAGTCAATCGCAATTAAATTATTAAGTGATATGTGGCTAACATTTAGTAGGATGCCAAAATAAAGATTCCAAAACATTATTTCCCCCAAAGGATGCTTACATGTGACTCTTCTGTAAATTTTTGGCTTTAAAAGGAAAAAAAAAAGTCTCCCCAAACCCCTGAATGGACTTCTCTTAATTTTGCTTTCTTTTAAATTCCTGAATAATCCTATTTTTAAAAATTTATTTCCTTCAATTTACTGCTTCCAAAATGAAAAGTAAGCTCAGTTTGTGGATGGTGGATCAGAAGAGACAGTTCCTTCTGCAGCTCCCACTTGCAGCGGCAGTGGAGTTGGGCTGCCTTTCTACAGAGAGAAACAACTTCAGGGTCCTTTCCCTTAGCGATGAGTTAGCGATAGCTACACCCTTAAGTCTGGTATTTATTAAATCTAATTGCAGACCTCAGCACTGTAGAAGGATTGGGTCCTGGGTAGCAGAGGAACTTCAAACGGAGGAGGAGTAGGACAGTCTTTCTGATGGTGACTTTACAGAATGTGTTTTCCTTCTCCTTGGAGCAGGTAGCCTGACATAATGGTCTTTTACCAGTCCTGAGAAGTGTGGAGAACAACGTTGTAATTCAAGGTTTTTTTTTCTTGCATTGATTGGAAAGCAGATTTCTCAGATTTTATTCCTGTAGCTACAGATTTGGTACTTAGGACCCTGATGCTGTGTGAAAGGGTTTTTTATTTATTTTTCTTATTCACAGAAAGAACAGAATAGTTATTCTCAAGTGAGAGATAAAGAAGTGGAGGGAACTGGTGGCACAGTCTTTCAGATGAAAAGACATATATGTTCAGCTTCCTTCAGGGGTGCTAGCTAGGAATTGCCAGTTTGATAAATGCTTTTAAAAGAAGAAAATGTACTTACATTCCTCTAGACTGGAAGCTCTTGTTTTCCCTCTTTATGGATATATCTTTTGCCACTTTCCCATGTCTCTGAGAGACCACTAAGTATAAATTATCACTGGAGATTTTGGGAGGAGAAAAACTTCACATATAAGTGTTGTGGTTTTAATTATGAAAGGAAGAAGATTGCTGGGAAATTGGTTTACCACTAATAAAAAACAGCAGTGAAAGTCATTGGAACTGGCTGTGCACATTTAACCACAATCTTTCCTTGCAATTGCAGTGTCAGCATGGAAGAAAGGAGCAAAGTTTTTATTTTCCCAGCGATGGTGATGAGATGTGGTGAGATGCATTATTTGTAGTTAAAATTCATGCTATAGATTCTGCTTCTTCATATTACTCCAAAAATATGTTGAAAGAATATAAATTGACTTTGTAAAGCTTTTTCATAAACATAAAATCTCAGGAATTCAGAGCTCTATGCATTAGCAGTGTTTCAGGGCATTGTATTTGTATTGGGCCCTGGCTTGTATTGGACAGCTTTTTTTAACAGTTGCATTTAGAGGTGTCAATTTTGCTTTGCTTATTTTTTGTATTAGTCAGCCAGGTTGGGTTGTGTTAGCAGGCTGTATTGGGAGAACCACAGAAATGTGCTTTGGTAACTCTGAGCGACAGTAGGAGACGAAGGTGACAGAGACAGGCTATAATACAAAGAGAAATTACAAGCATAAAAATTTATAGCGTAGGGATGTAGAAGGTTCATTAAAACAATTCTACTGTTGAAAACTGTTTCACCTTGGCAGAAAAATGATATTTTAATCTGATATTTAGCACATATAGTTGCTACCCTGTTGGTTTGACTGTAAGCCTTCATTATAGTTTAGGTGTGGAACAGAAGAATAATTCTCTGAAAGCAGTGATCAGTTGTGAGACAGTCCCTTTCCATATGAAAGGGACAAAAAAAAAAGAGCAGAAGGATGCTCTAGCTCTCCTCTGGGGAGCTGGCTGAAAGCTGGTGCCACTGCTCCAAGAAAGCAGTGCTAAGAAGGGTTCTCCATCCGATGTCCATGTTGGCAGAACAATCGGTCAAAAATGGAGCAGAAGAAAGGAAAACGGAGACAGGCTGGGTGGGAGGCAAAGGGTGCCAATACTGCACATAGGGCTTGGTTTTTTGACGTGTGTCTTGCTAACCTTTTTCATTGATGTTCTTCAAAAAGTAACGGTATGCTCAGAATGAAAAATGCATTGTGTATGGATCGATACAGTGCTTTAAAAATATTCACTACAGCTTTAAAAAAATCAGTGTAGTTATTGTTGGGGAAAAACTGATAAATATTTTGAGACTAAATAGAGAATGTCAGCCCCTTACTGTGGAGAGTTTGGCCATCTTTCCAAATTAGACAATTTGGAAAGTTTTCCATTATTTTTGGCCAACTTTGCTGGCATTGAACAAGTCTATCAGAAACATCACAAATAATTTTATCAAAGTGAATTATTTGGGAGAAATAAGATGGCACACTTCTCTTTGTATGTGGAAAGATCATATATGTAAAAGAATGACCTGCGATAAAACAAATCTTCCTTTTACTTATTTCACTGAGGTGAGATGGTATCTTGGAGTGCTGGAAGGGTTGTGTGGTTAGCCTCAAACTTACACATTCCCTTTATAGCACATCAAAGGACTTAAGGAATGTGCACTTGATCATTGCAATAACTTTTGGTAGAGGCATGGAAAAATACCATTCCTAAAAAGTGTATAAAAAGAGTTGAGGATGTTACCTTTATGAAAAGAAGGAAATAAAGGGAATGCCAAAAGCATACCAAATTATGAGTATATTTAATGACTGTAGTTGTGTAATCTGAATTCATAAATACAATGTAGAGAATGAGAGTTTGGGCAAAATACTGATGCGGTTGGGTTAGACCCAGCTCCTTGTCCAGCAGAGGCTGGAATATCACCCCCTTACTTTAGTTTAAGCTTTTCTCACAAGAAGCGCTGGAGAAGAAAAGTTGTTGGTTGTTAACTGTTTTAAAAAGAGTGTGTTTCTCCAAACAGATAAATTGAGCTTTATCAAAAGCACCACAATATTTGAAAGCAGTGCAGTTTAAGTATTTAATTTAAAGAGAACCTTGGCATTGTTGTAATTTTAGGGAGTCATTGCTGAAATAAACTTTACTCTCTCTATTCAATTGCTTAGTTTCAAACTACTTCTACATCCTGCAAGGCACAGATAAAAATACTGTGTGAGGCAGAAGAAAATGGTGAAAGTAAGGGCAGGTGGCAAGATTTGTGATTTTTTCCAAAATACATCTTGACAATCAAAGCATGCACATTTTTTGTTACTATTTCTGGTTTGCAGATGTGGGACTAGATTGAATGAAATCTGTGAAGATTTCCAAGGATAAAAATTTCAGGAAAACACAAAAAGTGGTAGCAAAAAGCTTAATGAAACAGTTTTAACAAAGAGATCTCTTTATTTATAATGTGCAAAGGAGCTTCCCCCTCTTTTCTTTGTTTTTTAGGACTTGACTTATCTTCTAACATAGCTGCTTTTTATGGAGTGTTGGCCAGGTTTTCCTCCTGGGTGGCATATTCACTTCTCTTAGCTGACTTTGTCACCTTGGAGAACACGTCATGCTGTTGTGTTTAAGAACTCAAATAAATTGCTTGTGCATATAGCTTTAAAATGTCAAACATGGAGTCTGCTGTTTGTGGGTGGTTTTTTTTCCTTTTTTTGTCTCCTAACATTTTTCCTTTGTTAGACAATGAGTCACAAGCTGTCTCATCCTCTTTAATAGCTTATTAATTTTTAATTTCAAATACTACTTTTGTAAATGTACTGTATTTAGTAAAGCATTAGGACTACTCTGCTTCTCTGAACATCTAATTATGTGTTTCAAGGTAGTTTTATCAGTTTAATTAATTTACTACATACAAATTATATGGCTTAACAAACAGCTTGCTAATAAAATCCTCTGTTTATTGGAGGGTGACAGTTTTTCTCTTAAATAAAACATGGCTCTCTATAACTGTTCCTGGCAGCATGGCTTGTGCATAGTCTTTTGTCATTCACTTTTTCAGATCTTAGATCCTAGTGGTGTGTATTAAAAATAAGTAATTGCTAAGAAGATCAACAATATGAACTCTGACAATATTCTTCAGTCTTTTTGCATCAGTAGTTTGAAAGTAATTTTAAATGGTCATATAGTTTATGGCAGTGCAGTACTAACATCTATCAGATACCACTTAGAGAAGCTGTCAGGGATGCTGCGAAGAAGTGAGGAGAGTTTTATATAGCAATTCTCAGTTGAACGTGTTGAGAGGGCTTGAACCCTTTCCTTAGCATATCCTACTTTGAAAGGTGTTTTAGGGACAGTTAAGATGATGTTGACACATTCTGATAAGGAATCTTGAAACAAATGGAGAAGGAAGTATCTCAAACCCAGGAAGTCATGAAAAGTCTGCTTTGAAAGTAACAGTTGCTTCTGTGGTTTTCATGTTTATTTAACAGAATAACATGAAGACTAGAGATTTACTTGTGGGACTCTCATTACTTAAGAAATTTAATCTTGCACATTCAGATTGCCTCTGACCAGTTCCTGCCTCTTCACCACTGTTTGCTCCCCTTCCTGCTCCCTAGTATAGATCTTAAAACCTGCCTCATAAGAATTTAGATTATCTTAGAATAACATATCTATTATTCTTATGTGGGGTTGATGTTAGATGTGAAATAGATTTTTTATTTCCAGTATCTCACCTACTTCTGTTTTCAACTTTAACAAAAATAATGGCATGTTATGAAATGCAGGGTGTCTACACCATTGTTGACTAATTGGAAATGGTAATGCTTTAAAAAAATAATAAAACCAAACCACAACCCTGCTCCCCCAGAGCAACTGTTTAATACCCATGAGACAGTTGATTATGTGAAGCTGAATATTCCATTGTCAATCTATTAATAATAGAACAGTTGAATCATATCTGAACCATGACTATGGATTAATAATGGGATCATTATGAATTCTAGGTAAGGAGAAATGGCTGCCTTAGATATGGCTTTTATGCCTGTTACAAGGTTAGGCTTAGTGGTGCTTATAGGAAATGACATCTTCAAATTTGGAAATTTGAAGTGAGTAAAATAATATTTGCTACCTTAAATGTATTTCTGAGCTTGTTTTGTTCTATGATTAAGACAAATGAGATCTCAGTTTTGTTACAGCTTTTTTTCATGATAATGTTCTTTTATTTGAAAGACCTAAGGCACATTGCATTTTAGACTTTACCCTAGTGCTGAATCAGCCTTTCAGTCTGGTCCTGATCCCAACCACTCTGACGTGGCAGAGAGGCTGCCTTCAATTTTAGCAGGAATTAAGGTAGCCTTTACCTGGTGATGGTTTGTGTGCATGTTTGAATTCACCCACTAAATGCTGGGGGGAAATATTCTCTGGCCACAGCTGGAACTGCAGGGTTGGTGTTTCACTGACCATGCTGTTACTGGATGATGTTAAATTACGTTTTATGGTGTGCCCCACCAAATATGACTGGAAGACATATTTGTGCTTTAACACAGAAACAGTTCCTCAGTCTGTCTGTGGACTGTAAGACAGCTATAAAAGCTCATGTTATATTTGGATCTGTTTGGTTATTGCTCATTAAAAATAGACAGTATCCCAAATTATACTTTTTAGCATTAAAGATTTGTGTATTTTTCAGGAATTGTTTTTCTCATCTCATATGCTTAAATCGCTTTATTTCTGTTGCCTGGCCTTGTGACACCTTTTGACACCCTCTGTGGCACTCTATAATCTCCAGGAATTTCAGTGCCTATTATATCATGCATTCTTAATTAAATTGTGCCAGTAGCCTGTAGGTAGGACAAAGTACTGTCCTGGTGACTTAAAATAATTTCCAGTAGTCCTTGCTTGATTAAAAAAACAACCCCCCCCCCAAACCTACAAAAAACCCCCACAAAACAAAAAACCACCAAACAAACTAACAAATAACCCACCATACATTCCATAGTGTGTTCATAGCTGGATGCTGGTTAAAATGTGGTGTGCATAACGTTGTGAGCCTTTGTAAGCTTTTCTGGGTGTGTTGTTAGAGTATGAAACGCAGGTGCCTTTCAGCTGCTGGGGCCAGGAGACCCCCTGCGTTCTCTGCGCACATAAGAGAACAAGTGGAACTGTTTGAAGAGTGAAATGAAAGAATTGCAGATTGTGGTTAGCTCTGAAAGGCCAGCGACGTGACGTATCATGGGAACAATTTAATTTTCTCACCTGCTAGAAAGTTCCCTGATGAATCTATGGCAATATTTTCGGATCTTTTAATGACCATGCCCCTCCCTCTGCAAAATGGTCTGTCCAGCAGCTAAGTGTGCTATTAACACATTTTATCAGCCTGTTGATTTGCTTCTGTGTAACCTCTGCTCCCTGTGCATCTGCCAGTCAGAGCTCAACTCTAATAGCACCAACTCTAGAAGCACCAGCTTCCCATCACATTGCTGTCCAGTGCTCTGCGAGTGGTGAGGATGATTCCAGACTGAGCATGTCTCATCTTGACACACATAGGCACTTGCAGCCTCTGGTTGCCACTGGATGTAGTTCAGGACCTGAGAGGCTAGCTACTTCACTGACATTCATGATGAAGAAAGCAAATTTTAACACTTCATCTTTTGCTGTCATGCTGTACTTCAGTTTTGAAACTGCTCATTGTTACTTGTGCCAAAGCTTTGTCCTTATTTATTATAAAATAAGTATTTGCCAGTTTGCTTTGAAGATTGGCATATTATCCTAGGGTTTTTCCCTTGCATCAGAAGGATCACTTTGCATATCTTAAACACTGAAATGCCACAAGCGTGCTCTGGCACTCTAAGTGTGCCTTTGCTAGATGTTTTATTACCATTTGCTTCAGGAACTGTAGCTCTAAGGTAAGGTATTAAGGAAGATGCACAATTACAGTGATGATCCATAGTTATGCTGCCAATCCACTGCAGTACAGATTGGTTTTGCTACCCCGGCACTTTTGGTGCTAATTTTCTGAAAAGTGTCAGGAAGCAAAGTAATAGGTTTCAGAAAGTTATTTTCATGGAAAGTGATTGGCATGAGTGTATGTCACGTGTATATCTGCTCAGAGCTGATCATTACTTTGGTCAGCCACAGTGGATAACTGCTTTTACCTCTGTGTTAGGTTGAATACAATTATGAAACATTTTTTTCTTTACTGCTAAGAAAAAATATTAGAAAATAAGTGTGTTTGAGAATAGCATGTTTTAAAATGAAGCTCTATTTTTGTTCTAGACAAGATATAGTATCTGATGGAATGTCAGCCACACTGGTCTGTGTGTTCCTCTGTGAGCAAGGGGAAATGGATTTAAAGTAATTATATGTGTGCTGGTGACTTGAAAAAGAGTCTGCTTTGTTTTCTATGGTCAGTACTAGTGAAAACCTTTGAATTTCCAGTGAATTTCTTCTACTGATCCCAGACTGGTGACCCAGTGTCATGACATTTGGATTCAAGATTTGTTTATATTTTAATCTGAGGTTTGCATATAAATTAAAGTGTGGGATAGGATTTTTAGTGAGGTACGACAACATTCTCTGCTTGATTGAGCTGCTGCTGCTGTTTAGGAAACACAGCTTAAGCTTGCTGCTCCGGAACCTGATGGAAGACTGATTGCCTAAACCTACCAATTTTTATTACTGAGCTACTGTAATTACATCATAGGGAAAAACAGTTTAGTGGTAATAATTAGTACTTTGACTGTAATCATAAGGTCACATCGCTTATTAGACAAACGATTAAAAAAAAATAATCAAAGCAGTCTCAAACTACATAAGAAACCAGCAGAGTTGATAGGAGACTTCATTCATATGTTTTAAAATAATGTCGTAGTTTTGGCAAACTCTGAAGTCCAGTCAGTGTGCAGGTATTTGTTTCTAGTGATTTCTCTTTAATACTGCTTAGTAATAACCTACAACAGAGGTTGGCTGTGACAGTTTGGCACAAATGGAGGCCTGGCACGGAGGCAGTGGCATTATCTAACCAGAAAGCTGCATTGCATCTTACTTTTTGGGAAGGTCATCTTGTGAAGTTAACTTCCAAATTCAGGAAAATGCAGGGACATTTCCATTAACATTCCATTCCTGTGAATAGTAAGAGTACCAACATAACAAAAGATGTTAATGTTGGGGTTTTTTGTGTTTCTACAGGTGTGGTAAAAGACTGCTTGTTTGAGATGTCTGAAAAGATCTGTGTGTTTCATCATTGGGACTATAAGAAGTTGGGATCAAACATAATCTTGAGTATTTATGAGGATGAAGCTGTGGAGATGGGGGGGGAGGGAACATTGTGCTTGGCCCATAATAATTTGAGCTTCCAGTAAGTCATGTGAATTTTACTGTAAATTAGTATTTGTATGTCTATGAAAAGCTCAAGTTTTAAATTATCGTAACAAAGAGTGACAATAAACTGTAAATCACTGTCATGTTATCACACCTTTTGTACTCTACCCCAGAAAAAAGATGAAAATAGTAGTATGTTATGTAAATAATCTTGTTTTGATAAACCGTGATTTAAAACTGTGTATTTATCCGTAAAAACCTAAACGTTAGCTCTGCTGTAAGGTAGGCTTTTTTCAATTAGGAATATATCTAATTAAAATTACTTTTTGTTGTTATACATTGAGAAAGAGAGAAAATTCAAAATCAAACCAGAATTATTTTTAAAATATAGATGTTAGAGTAATTTCAGATGATAGTAGGATGCAGCATGCTGTGATTTCTTTGTTTTTGTTTCCTTTTGTCACACAGTATTAGCAACTGCTAACTCAATATGCATGCTTTGATTTAAACACACCAAGGTTGTTTTAAAAACATGAGTACACAAAATAATTTTTTTTTTTTTTTTTAATTACCCAACATAAATAAGTGTAGGAAATTTAGGCCTCCAGATGAGATTGTCTTAACTTCTGTTTATATTTTTGGTGGTATGTATGCTGGGGTTTCTTGGCTGTATTTATAAACACTGATTTCAATCTTCTTCCTTTTCCTGGTGCTGTAGCACCTACGCCCTGGGGTGGGTTTATATAGAATTGTGTTCCAGAATGCGCTCACCCTCAGCCAGAATTAGTGCAGTCTTTATTAAAATCTTTTGCTCATTTATATCAGTAATGTAACTTGATGTGAGAAATGTGTGTTACAATGCAAACAGAAAATTAGGATTTGTTGCATTTAGCTTAATTTTTTACTTCTTTCTTTGGTGGGATGACAAAGGAATGAGGAGAATGTGTGTATTTTTTTTAAAAGTAAAGATTAACATTATAAAGTAAAGGTTTAAATAGATATTTCAATTACTTAAGTCTAGGGGATATATCTACTGCTGTTTTTAATCTGATGTAGGAGTCTTCTTTCAATTGGGTTCTTTCTAAAGGCCCCAATTGGGGATGGGGACTAGGCTGCTGAGAGACGTGCCTGTTGGTAGATGGATGAGCAGACTGTGAAAACCCACAGTTTGCTGCAGATTCCTTCAAACCTTATGGCAGAAGGTGGATGTCTTCAGAATCCTATATGCCCAGATCCCAGGGGCTTTTTTTTTTTGTGCAACGTGTAATTAGGGCCAAGGACAACAATGTAAAAAATGTGCAGTGAGTCCTTTTAGCAATGGCCCATTTCTTCACAGGATGAAGATGAATGAAAATTGTACAGCCTGGAGAAATCCTGTGATACATGTCTCTATTTTTAGCTCTACTTATTAAAAACTCATGCATATTTAATAGTAAAACTATTAATTCATAATAGGCCTCATCTTTATATAGCCCCCTTTGTATTGTTGTGTTTTCATTAATTGTTCATTTAGATTCTGAAGGATTTCTGTTTCATTTACCGCAGAAACCAAGGAAAGCAGCAAATGCAGCAATAATCCTGCAAGAAAAAAAAATTACAGTATGTGATCACAGAGCTAAATAATGAATTGTAATGTGTCCTCACAAGGCAAGGAAGCATGGGCGGTGATAGCCTTGATATCTCTAACTCCCTAGTGGTCTGCCTTCTTTCTCAACTAGAGAACACAGACCAGACACAAAGACTGAGTATTGGGTTACACTTGCAGGTGATGGTCACAAATTACCACAGGAGTATCATTTTGTCATAGTGAAGATCCTTAGGGCTTTTAACTATTTCTCTATTAAGTGTGATTGCAGATTGTAAACTGTAAATCAGGCAACTGCTAAATAAGGAAAGCTTTTTCCATGCGTTTCCCTTTTCCCTTCTGGTTCTCTCTTTGAAATTTAGTGTGTGACTTTGTGCTTTGAGCCTGTTCCCCGAAGCAGACTGTGTTTCTGCAGAGCTGTGGTCCTCACCTCTGACAGCTTTAACGATTGCACTGCAGCTGTTTAGCATTAAGCAGACAAGGACTTTGTATGGTGTAGAATATATCGAAGTGTCCTACTGATGTTCTTGCTAAACCGTAATAAATGCAGGCATCTTCTGTTAATAATCTTTTGATATAAATTAATTCATCTGACTCACACATTTGTGGAAGAGCATTTGTCTGGAAAAGAGTAATTAGATACCAATCTGCTTCTTTTTACTAAAAAGATGAAGTACTCTGTTTCTTGAATTATCCAGCTAAAATGTTTGCTTAAAAATATTTAAGTAGAGTTTTCAAAAAAAATAGTAGAGCAGTTGATCACACAGAATCACAGAATGTTGGTCATAGTGTTCAAGCATGAAATTCGAGCAAAAATGTATTTTTGTGGAAAATCTGAAGTAGGCTATAAAATTGCAATTTGCATTTCCTTAAAACAAATTGTTAAACTTGGAAATATTTGTATGTTATTGTTTTCTGATTTGTAAAAGACAACCTACAGAATTGGTTTGGTTTAGAGCCAGTGTGTTGGATGTTAAAAGTGATGTGGCCTCTAAGTACAGAGGGCAGTATCACCAACACCTTGGTATATAGCCCTACTGAGTTTCTACTTGGATTTATTGAAGCTGAAGACGAGCTGTATAATAAAGACAAACAGTATAAACAGAATGCAGTCAAACAGCTGCTGTTTTCTTATTCTGGGCAATTTTTTGCAGGTTATTAGGAGGCAGTTTAAAAGAGCGTAGAGCAGGTTTAAGTTTTCTGGAGGAGAAAATCTTTGGGGCTTTCCATCTCGAGTTTCTGCAGAGATTACATTCATAGCTATTTTATTCTCTACAATATTTGTAACTTAATATATTGAACAAAATCAGCACCTCATTTTAGCAGTATGGTAGTTACTGTGGTAATGCTGTACGTTCTGCTCAAAAAAGTATATATGAGAATGGGGCTTAATTTTTATCTTTAGCTACAAGATCTTATGCATTTTGAAGTCTTGTAAAGAGAGGGAATTGAAGAAAAACTGATTAAAAGCAATGCCTAGTGAATCTAGGATACTGTTAACGCAAAATACGATAGTATTTAAATGTTTTTGCTAGTGGCACCTCCTTAAGGACACACCTTGCACTGTCAGCAAGCAAAAGGCATTGCCTTTAAGCTGGCCTGACTAACAGTTCTTCTACTACTCCTGCTGGTTTCAGGGATGTCTTTGGTAGCTGATTGCTTAGTATATTATACTGTAGGCAAGCAGAAGTGTTCTGGCATTTTATTTCAGCCAGAGTGTCTCCTCAAATCATTTATGGAAATGCAGTCTTTTTTTTTTTTGGGAGATTATAACTGGTAAAATGTTCCTAATTGAAATACGAGGAGGGTAAAGAGGCAGGAGGATGGAAATTTGAATGTATACTGATGGACAGTAACATTTACTCCAGCAAAATTTGTCAGTTTTTAAAAATAATTGTTTCCTGTTTTCTTGATCTACTGATTGTATCTATAGTTTATTTATAAGACTTAGGTACACAAAGCTTTGTTGTTTGTCTTTTGTTGTTTTTTTTTTTTAATTTTACTTTGTTCTTTAAGGACACCAGCAGAGTCTTTTTTAGACATATTCCGCCTCTACTTCCCTTTCAGTTTTACTAGGCTAGAACTTTTAAAAAGTGGAGAATCGGGGAAATTACTTATCCACAGCCTGGTGCACACTCTTTTTTATTCTACTTTTAGTCTGCTAGCATGTTTTAGTTATGGAATTACTGAATTTGAAGTCAGTGAATATATATTTTACACAAAGAAATGCTGTTTTTCAAGTTGATAATAGTAGCTTTGTGACAAAAATGAATAAATAACATGATGAACTGAAGTGGTGTGCTGCTTTGAGAGGAACAGAGCATTTCTGTGTTTCCTGATAATGTGTAAATCTCTCAGCCTGAGAGATGTACCTGTTCTCTGGTGGTCTGATACCATTTCAGTGAGTGAAATCAATTTTATGTGGTAGAAAACTGAGCTTGTACAGGCTTGATAATCGGAATGATTGAATTGGATTTTGACTTGGATGCGTGGAACAATGAATGTTCATTCATATTCATTGTGTATTCCAAGGATTTCCATCAGTATAAAATATACTTCCAGTTTAAAATTGAATAAAAATAAATGTATATAATTGCTTATTGCATAGTATATATACTAGCTTTTGATAACTGTCAAATGAATACTTAAATCAGACTGCTGAGTATCACCAAAATACAGTTGTAATTTATGGATGTGACACTAACTGCATAGTATCTGCATTGATACGGATTGCAGAGACTTGTAATGAAACTGCAGAACTACACTGATAGTAAGTAGTAAATAATTATACTACTAATTGTTTCAAGTGCATTATTTTATAAATGGCTTTCTGAATTGTGGCTTTTTTGGCCTGGCAGTTTTCCTTTCTTTTTTCAAAGGAACACATCTTTTCTTTGCTGTTTGTCAGGCTTTTTGGCGTTGTACTCTTTCTTCTGGTTTTGTGTACATTTACTTTCCCGGACAGACAGATAAATGCTAAATTGTTCTTTTTTGTAAAAGTTCTGTATTTTTGTCTTTACTGTCCCTTATTGTGAAGAAGCTTTGGGAGAAGATGTATAATTGGGGAACTCAGGGCTGGTCCTGCTGATCTTCTGGAAGCCCTAAAGACAGGAGGGAGTTTCACGAGAGTTACATGGACTCCCCGTTTTTCCTGTCATTAGTATGTTCTTCAAGGCTTTCACATATGTTAGTATGAGCATATATTACAGTTTATTCACAGAATAATTAAATTCACATTTTCACATCCTGTGACATGGTAGCTTCTCACAGAGGTTATATTCTGTCTTTCTGGTATAGACATTTGCAGGGGGCTATATTTTAGATGGATTGTGTGACCTGACACTCAAAGGCTCAACTGAGAGCAGCAGCATCAGTACTTCAAGGGAAATTCTTCAGGACAACCAATCAACAGCAACTAGCAGCAGATACATCACTGTCATGAACACTGAAGATCAAACCTCTGGCAGTGGGGACTCTGATTTTAAAGTTTATATAGAGTAATATTGTATCGTTAATTATCCAAGGACATAGTTTCATGATACACTGGGTTTAGTGGCTACGTCTGTACCTCCAGTCTCTTGCCTCGTTTGTGAACTCACATCTTTCAGGGGTGGTGCTAGAGGTAAGATTACTGAAATAAATGAACTTGGTTAAAGTAGTTGCCACTCCAGGAGGAGATTGAGGGCTATATAATACTTTTGGGTCATAGTCTATTGGCTATGAAATTGTGCTAAAATTTCCAGTCAAGTTTTGTTTCTTCATGTGACTAGTCTAGAGGATGAGTTTATGTGTAACATTTCACTTAAATTTGTGTGCAGTTCTTACATTGCTATTTCCGGTGAAAGACAAGGATGAGTTTCAGGCCATGGATAGTCTAGAGGATGAGTTTGTGTTACGTTTCACTTAAATTTATGTGCAGTTCTTACATTGCTATTTCTGGTGAAAGACAAGGATGAGTTTCAGGCCATGGACATCCTCTTGTATATCTGCAGAGCAATATTATGATACATCTGCAGGCTATCCAGATCTCACAACCTGTCAGCCACAGAAGAAAGGATTGTATGAACCCTCTGTAATCTCTACAGTGCAAATTCAGTCAGGTTATCCAAGGTCTCGATGTGGAACACTGTAGTTCACCTGGCTGAGTTAGCCTGAAATGTTTTAGGGCTTGCTTGCTCCATCTTAGCTGTGAGGATAACAGTGCAGGAATGTGGGACATTTGTCTACACTGGCAAGGCAGAAAATCAGTAAGTACACTCCAAAACTGGTACAACTGTAGGCATGCCAAGTTGTACATATGTGTATATATGTGTGTGTGCATGAGTCTCTGGATACATATTTATGACCTTTTACTCTTTTGACCTGTGATCAGATCTTCTATGTACCAGCTAAGTCCATGCTGAAGCTTTTGTGTGAGAATTAGTATGATAAATTGTACTGAAAGCACAGCAGTGCCTGATGGGCTATGAGGCAGGGTGTGTAGACCTGTCAAAAATATGCAGAACCCTTCAGACTGCTGGCCTTCAGAATAGGCTTGAGCAGTAACTTCTGCCTCATGTAAGAGAGTTGCAGTTGGTGGGATGGAGGATGTAAACTTTATTCAAGCAGCTAAGCTAATGTGATAATATGAGGGGCATCTGTTTCCAGCTAGAAACAAAAGTGTATGGGACTGACTTTACAAATGAACTGTACAAAAGTGCATTGAAAAGGTCTAAAATAGATATTATGTTACACTCTAAATTAACTGAGATATTCTCTGGCCAAATAATGTGCTGCATAGACTATTTTTTAAAAACATATATTTATACTGAACTATATGCTATTTCCCTTAGGGAAGATTTTCAGCCAGTCTAAATTACATGGTGGGTTTGTAATCTGAGCTGATGTTTAACATCTGAGCTGAGTCACCAGATATGAGTCCAAAGGATGCAAGTATGCATGCGCACTTCCTCTCCCTTTCCTTTTTTCCCCTCCCTCTCCTGTATGGCAACATCCCTGTGAAATTTCAGCACAGGAATTTTTAGCTTTACCTTAAAACATCTGAATACAGTTTTCCAGAACTAAATTCCAGTGCTAGTTGTGATTTCCCAGCAGCAAGTTCAGAAGATAAGTTAGCAGACCAAAGACAGATTATTCTCAGCACAGTTTACTTTTTTGTGTTGTTTTGCCAGTGGTTTGGGCATGGCTCAGAGCAGGGCAACAAAGGAAAAGGACATGTAGAGAAAATTCCATCCTCTTTTGCTTGGTCTTGGGTGACTCCAGCTTGCTCCACAGATCACAAGAGAGGGAGTGATTTTGGTACTCTGAGTTTCTTTTTGGAGAAGCCTCTGACTCTTCACTGAGGAGGCCAGCTACCTAGCACCGCCGCCTGCCCAGCGTAGGGCACGTAATTTAGTCTGGCACTCCCATGGAGAGGGTTTGAATGGGGAAGTCAAAACATATCTCTTGGGAGAAGATTTATAAAGTGCTGCGTCTTTCAATATGCTCCAGTTGACTTTCTTGGCAATTTTCTTGATTAGAAACAAAATCTGGTTAAACAATCCTGTGTATATAGGTTTTTTTCTGAAAACTAACTAGTTTATTAAATTTTTTAATCATTATTGCTTTGGGCTAAGATGCTTTTGAGAGTATCCAGTAATTGTCCTATTGTGAAAGTCTAGGAGACTTTGTTAGAGGAGAAAGTAAGCAGATCAGCAGAAAAATAAAGTGTTTCTGAATTTAACTTGTCTATCTGCACTTCTGGATATAACAATCAAGACAGTTACTATCTGTTGAATTAAATTAAATTTGAATTTTACTCTCTTTAAAAAGAAAGAAATTTTAAAAACATTTTTAAATACTTAAACTGTATTTAAGTCCTGTGTCAGTTATGATGGTAATTTCCTGTAATTTTTAATATCTTTTCAAGAGCACACAAAGTGAAAGAAATAACCAGAACTGGCTATTCAAGGAAAAGCAGTGAATACTAATTTACAGTCAAATACACAAGTTAGAACAACTGTGGAAAAAAGAGAGACGTCTTTCCCTCTTACTGTCTCTGAGATATCCTCAAAATCATTGTAATTAAAAAGAAAAATGGCATCAGAGGGGTAATAATGTGATTTTTCAAGTTTATGACATCTCTCTTTTGCTCTTAATTAAATCACATTCTCTAGGTTTAGAATGATCACTTTTTTCCTCCAAGATATCCATCACTGGACTTGTTCATATTATTTACTCAAATAATTTATTATTTAAAAATGCAGACATAATGGGCACTCAGGCATTCTATGTAGCTGTATTGAACAGTTATGATTATGTTTTAGCTGAAGGATCTCATCAGTTTTCTGCCTGATGTTGATGCTCAGAACTGTGCAGATATGTGGTATAATGGTGTTATTTTTGAAATACTGAACTGCATGATCGACTGGAAAAATATTAATTTTCCACTACATGATACAAGTGGATTAATTAATATACTAAGTAATCCTGAAGTACAATATAGCCATTATCATGTAAGTAATAAGGCCATATTACCTTCTACTTGCTAAAAAATGGAGAAAAATAGATATCCCAAATAGCTGATTTTCCTTGGCTCTTGAATACTGTGACAGCTTTTACATCTTTATCTGGGTGGCTGAATAGGAGGCATCCAAACATGTTAGCATAACTCAAATCTGATAAAATGTTAGATACCAGAGAAGAATCCTAATAATCAGACAGTGAAATACCTTCTGAGAGCAATTCCATTATAGGGATCGCAGGAAACTTTATGAGTAGAAATTCTTGGAAATATTCCAGGAGGAGAAACAAGAAAAGGGTGTCTGGGCAGCAGGATGAAGCTTTTCTCTCTTATTTCTGCCCGTGTAGAAAAGGATGCGTCATGCCAGCTTTTTCTGATTTTATCATTTATTTATTTTTTAATAGACCAGACCTGTGTCTTCAGGTAGTCATAGAAATAGTAGAATACAGGCCTGGAAGGAAATTTAAAGAGATATCAAGTTCATCTCTCTGTCTCGGTCAAAATCAGTTACTGATGATATTGCTGAGTGAGTAGGTGGTTAATTTTAGTGGGAGGGGCCCCTCTGTTCCGCTGTCAGAGGTACACAGAAGCTCTACAGGAGCTTGGAAGCTCTTTAGCACTGAGAGCAGAGTAGGTGCAGGCTGGTTAAGCATATGGGTTAACCATATGGTTAACCATCACCCAGCTGCTTAGGCAGGTTTTGCAGCTGACAGTAAATTCTGACTTTTCTGCTTTTGCCAGAGTTTCTAGCAAGTTTGAAGCCAACGTATGGATAGCTGCAAATGGACTGTAGTCATACCTTATCCCAGAAAATAGGATACTTTTGAGTTCTGTGGGGAGAAAAATTCTCAAATTCTGAATTTATTCAAGAAGGATTTTCTTTTCTCAGCCACTTAGAGCTCGGAGCTGGCCAGTTTGAGCCCTTTACTGTAGCATTTATAAATCTCTGTACTGAAGAAAGCAGTGTCATGCAGGGTATAATTCAGAAACCAGCATGTTTTCTGTTCTTCATGTTCTTAATGTGTTTCTTCTGCCTGTATAGTTATGTGGATTGCTTATCTCCGCATGTGAGTGGCCCTTGAGAGAGACACCAGGCATCATCTGGATGGGGGTAAAATTTGGGGTCCAGCTGGGCTGGATGGTTCTTCCTGCCCATCTGACGCACAGCGACAGAGACGCTGGGGTGCAGAGCGCTCCCTCAGGGCTCTCCCTGCCAAGCCTCGGCTGCTGTGCTGCTCACCTCGCTTCTCTCACGGGTGACGTGACATTGCAGTGTGCTGACATGAAGCCAGTCCCCCCAGTGAAACGTGTTAATTGTCTCTTCCCCAGCAGCACCCTCAGGCACCCTCTTAGAGCACAACTCTTGTCCAGGGGGGAGCGGTTGTGCTCTCAGAGCCAGCCCTATGGAATATCTTTACAGTAAATGCTGTGGGAAGAAGCTGCTAGCCAGACTCGGAAACCACATGAAAGATCACTACGTAAACAAAATGAATCACTGTTATGAGTAAGATAAACAGGGCAGCATCTGAACTCCGGTTTGTTTCGCATGGTGGGGTGTGATATTTTGGGTTAGTCGTGTGCTGGAACTCCTGAACTTCCATTCATGTATTTTTTCAGCTACTGAATGCTTGATTGCATGTCAGAAATGGTTTGATGTTTCTTTTTAGTCTCCTTTAGTGAAGAATATTGGGTAAGGGGATTTTTCCTATCTGTATTTTGTATGCTAAGTGGAACTTTTTCCCAGTTCTGGTCTCTATGATTAGTAATTGAAGAGTATATTTAGATAGATATAATCCTGAAGTTATGCCACCTAGAGATTCAGAGGACATCAGTCTTATTTCTCTCTAAGCTTCTTGTCAGGTATTGAAGACAACACTGTGATACGGATAAGCAGCTTTGGTACAGGTTTCACTTTTCAACTAAAATACTTTGCTAATGTTAGTATCTGCTGATTTCTCAAATGCCTATTTTTTCCCTATGCTTTTGATTCAGTTTCCACATTTCAGCTTGCCTTCCCATAACAATATTGCTTGCCAGCTTGGTCTGATACTTAGTGAAATCTGATCACATTCAGTGTGATGAGCCAAACCTTCATGGCAAGGAAGGTGCGCACAGCTAAATGTGGGGATTGTCTTTACAGTATAGTCTGGGTGCAAATGCTGTTTCAGTGGCACTTAGCAGGAATTGAAGGTGGGAGCATAATTCTTATTTTCAGTCTCTGGTAGAATGTACGTATTGGAGTACTGTTAGTTATGTTATTAATGACAGACATTGGGAACCCTAACCCTAACCCTAACCCTTTTCCCTTTGTACAATGTGAGTGTCATACGTTATTAATGACAGACATTGGGAATTGTTAACCAAATGTCAGATAAGCAATTCCTTTTGTAGGCAGGAAGACACTGTGTAAGGTTTTAATCCCATCTTCAAACTGAATTTTCAGGTGGCTCTTTTTTTCCTTCAATCACTCCTTACAGTTCGGGTTTCAGGGCAATCCCCTTTTCCCTTTGTACAATGTGAGTGTCATAATTCTCTCTTTACAAATCTCCTTAATTAACCTCCTAGTTTACTGTGAGATGCTACGTAGCAGAGTACTGTCTGACACTACTAGGGCTGCTTTACAACCTATTTAACTGAATTTAGAAAATATTCTAAAAGCTTACAAGTCCTGAATTTTGGAGGCCTTTTTTTACGTAGTAGGAGCACATTTACATGTGAGTTTAACATGTTCATTGCAAATTTATTCCAGTTGCTTTGAGTTACGTCATTTGTTGGGACATTGTTGAAATCATGACTTTAAGACACTTGGATTTATGAGCAGGATCAAAGAAGTTATCCAGGTTTTAGATTTGTGGTTTACTTTACTTTCAGAAACTGTAATGATGTCCATGATTCAGCAGAGTATTAACAAGTAAGACTTAAGAAAATGGACTGTTGCAAAGGAGTTAACGTTTTTTTTCAGACTATTCTCATCTCTCAAACTGTGGGATAGTCCTAGCTAGTACAAGATAGTTCTTAAGTGTTCTTAAACATGGACAAGTTTGCCCATCTGCCACATACAGATTTTCAGTATGTTCCAGCAAATGCCAGTGCTGTCCCAGCTCTGCAGCTGAAGGACATTTTTTCATCCCTCCTATTAAAACTTCAAGTTGTAATCCTCCTGCATGACACTTATTTTGCAGTGATTTTACTGCCATAAAGCCACTGTATACAATGCCTCAGAATTACCTAAGTCTCTAGTTGTGGGACAGAAGAAAATTAACTTGATAATGTGCTGGCAGTCTGTTAATTAATCTCGCATGATCTCCTAGCGTGGAGGGCGGTGGTACCCAGGCAGGTGTACATGCTTGCTGTGGCAGGCAGGC